>NC_051444.1:32539461-32580529 GCF_001649575.2 Kryptolebias marmoratus
TTGCATGTTTTAGTGAAGAGTGATAACTTTGCAGCCTTTCTTTGTAGATTTGATAGTAAACGTGAAGTCGAGTTTTACGCCATTTACGTTTAGCCCTTCGACAGAGGATTTTCTCATTTCTTACAAGTGAGGTGTTTATCCAAGGTGATTTCTTTCTGCCAGATATAATTTTCAGTTTAACAGGGGCAACAGAATCTGTTATATCTATATTTGGAGAATAGGTTATATACCAGTTCATGTACTGGTTTACAGTCTGGAAGTGGGGTGCAGGAGTAGATTTGATTAAAAGTTTCAGCTGTGCTGTCTTTTAAAAGTTGTTTTGTGATAACATCTGTTTTTCTAAGCGAGTCAACATAGATTGTACTTTCAAAAACAACAGTAAAATGATCTGATAGAGCAACATCAATTACAGAGACTTTAAAGATAATTATACCTTTGCTGATAATCAAGTCGGGAGTGTGTCTAAGATAATGTGTCGGCTGTTTTACATGTTGAGTCAAACCAAAGTTTTGAAGTACATCATTCAGCTTTTTTGCCTCTCTGTCTATAGTGTTGTCAACATGGATGTTAAAGTCTCCCATAATTATTAGACAATCATAATCAATGCATATCATAGATAACAGCTCGCTAAAGTCATTGAAAAAAATTGACACATATTTTGGGGTTTTGTATACAGTTAGTGTCAGAGTTCGTTTGTGGCCTTTCACCTCGATTCCTAAATATTCAAGAGTCAAAATTTCCCAGGGAAGCCTTTCTACAATTTAATGAATCATGAAAGATTTCAGCAACCCCTACACCCCTTTTATATTTACGATTTTCACTCCAAAAAATTGTAATTAGGGGGTGCTGATTCAATGAGTACAGGTGTTTTATTGTTGTCATCCAGTCATGTTTCTGTGAGAATCATAGCATCAATATTGTTCTCAGTGATGAAATCGTTAACTGAAAGTCCCTTTGCTGATAGTGATCTTATATTTAGCAGAGACAGCTTAAGTGTCTTTGGGGTAGATAATTCCACAGCTTGAGGTTGCTTAAGACAGGGGATTCATTTGAGATTTGATTTTAGGGCACTCTGTTTCCTTGCTATTGTTCTATTAGTAATTCTAACTGTAGCTTACCGTCAGGGAGCCAGACGCTTTCGGGAGAGTGACAGGTTTATTAATGTCTGGGCCCCTGTCTCAGACATCAGAGATACAGAGTTGATGTTGGTCTGATTGTTTTGTTGGGCCATAATCAGGAGGTTCGGAACTCAAGCATGCTTTTTGGGAACTTAAGAGAGACGTTCCTAGCTGAACTTGTAGATCCATTTACTCTGTAAAGTTAAGGAACATCGGCTGTATGGAGCTATCCTGTGTTTCAGTAGTGTTCTGAGGAAACAGTTCCTGCTGTAAACAGTCTTGTCTCACAGTCGATGTTGGTGATGTGTTTTCAGCTGGAGTCCTGGAAGATAGCTGGTTATCAGTTTGTTTAGAAACTGTGGCCGCCTCCTGAGCTGAGGCGCTGACTTCAGTGTCCTGGATTGGGGGAGATGTCCTTGTGTAATTAACACCATTGAAGATGTTGGCAATGAAAAGTTTTTTTCCCTCTTTATTTAGGCCGACTCCGTCTTGTTTGTATAAGTGACGGTGTTCCCGGAAGATCATGTGGTTGTCAATAAAGTTCACGGATTTGGAGGAGCATTCTTTAATAAGCCATCTGTTAATCATAAGCAGTCTGTTGTAATTCTCATCTCCACGTCCAGGTTTCAGTATTGGTCCACTGATAAGGACCTTAATTTTCCGATTTCCAAGTGTGCTTAGAAGATGGCTAAAGTCCCTTTTCAGTATTTCAGATTGCTTCTTCGCCAGATCATTAGCTCCAATGTGAATGATTAGATTTTTAATGCTTGGATGATCAGTGGTTAGTGGGACTATTTTCTCTGTAACATCCGACACGGTGTCATTGGGAAAATAGAGTACTTTTGTTTTATTGTTGTTACAGAGGTGATCAATACTATTTACTGCAGAATCCCTGACAATAAGGACTTTTGGCATTAGTTTTGGTTTCTGGGTCACTTTAGGAGGTGGTCGTGTTGGTCTTGTCTCATACCTCTTGTTGATGTTTGGAGGAGAGGTGTCTGTTGTAGACTCCTGCTGCAGCATAGAAAACCTGTTTGTCATTGGAATTCCAAAGGAGTTTAGTTGGATTCCTGCTGGAAACATGACAGGATGTGTTATGGCTTGAGCTGGCTGATTTGCCCTTGGTACCGGAGTCAAGGAAGGTGGAATCATGTCAGCTGCAGCTGCTTGTTGTCCTTTCTTTGGTGCTGGTGTTGATGAGGGGATGTTTCGGCTCAGTGCAGGCCATGCTGTATCATCTAGGTGAGGGGTTCGTCCTGTCAGACGTCGAGGCAGATCCAAATGATGACATTTGCTTTTCGGCTTAGCTCCGAGACAGTTCCAGGTGGTTGAGCTGCTTGAGGTGCTTGGATGCTGTTTGTTGTCCTGAGGCATCAGTAGAGTTGTTTCATTTCCAGTAACTGCGTGAAGAGCTTTCGTGTCTTGATGTCAGTGGCTTCTATCTCCTCTTTTGGCCACGTTAATATACCAGCTGGGTATCTGATGACTGGCACTACATGTGTCTTGATGCTGACTTTTCAATTGGCTTTGAATTGGCCTCTAGAATTGTCTTCCACATTACCACTGAGTTCTCAATGAAGGCTCTTAGTGTCCTGTTGATGTTATACAGTTTCTAGCACTCCAGTATCCATGTGTGGGGAATCGAGTCATAGGCTTTCCTGTAGTCAATCCAGGCAGTGCACAGGTTTGTGTGTCTGGTCTTACAGTCTCGAGCTGCAGTTCTGTTGACTAGTAAGTGGTGCTTGGCTCCCCTGGTGTTGATGCCTGATAGGAGCTTCCATGTTGTACAGAGGCAAGTGACTGGCTGATAGTTGGAAGGAATTGCCCCTTTTTGGGGGTCTTTATATATTTACATACACACACAACATCTGAGTAGTACTCAGATGTAAACAGGTTGTTTGTGTGCAAATGTAAAAATGTACAAGTGCACAAGTTCATTTGGTATAGAGCCTGATGCCAGTGGAGAAGAAAGAGTTCTTGAACCTTGTGGTCCTACATTTTCCACTTCTGTACCTCCCGCCTCAGGGAAGGACGAAGTGTGAACAGTCCCTGTTGGGGGTGGGTGGATTCTTTGATGAAGAAGGCAACCCTCCTGCGGACTCTGTGGTCATCGATGCTCTGCAGAGAAGGGAGCGGAGTCCTGATGATTCTCTCACCTGTCTGTACCATGCTCTGCAGGCATTTGTGATTCCTGACCATAGCACTGTCATAAGACACATTGATGCAGCTGGTCAAGATGCTCTCAAGAGCATCTGTAGAAATTTCTGAGGATCTCAGCTGACATATCAAACTTCCTGAGGCTCCTCAGAAAAAAACGCCGCCGGTGAGCTCTCTTCACCAGCTGTGTCGTGTTCACTGTCCAGGTGATGTGTACCCCCACATATAGCTCTCGGATTAATAGTGGCTGATGAGGTTTCCTCTTCTTCCTCGTGTCTACTATCTTCTCCTTGGTTATGTCTGTGTTGAGAGTGAGGTTGTTGTTCTCACACCATGACACCAGATTTGCCACCTCCCTTCTGTAAGCCGCTTCATCTTTGGTGGTGATACTTCACTGTGGTGTCATCTGCAAACTTCAGGATGATGTTGTGCTTGTGGGTGGCGACACAGCCATTGGTGAGGAGGGTGTAGAGGATAGGGCACCACATTTGTAATGATAGTTGCTGAAGTCCTGTTGGCGATCCTGACAGTCAGAAAGTCCAGGAGCCAGTCACAGAGGGTGGGGTTCAGGCCAAGAGCATACAGGTTATGGGTGATCTTGTGGGGGATGACCATGTTGAAGGCAGAGCTGTAATCAACAAAGAACATCCTGATGTAGGAGTCTTTGTTTTCTAGATGGGGGAGGGAGTAGTGGAGCACAGCAGCAATGGCATCTGAGCTGGATCTGTTGGACCGGCAGGCATACTGCAAGGGGTCCAGGGGATCCAGCAAGGTATTCTAAATGTAGGCCAGCATCACTCTTGTGAAACGTGACAAAAACAGAGGAAACTTTACAGTTTACAGTGGATCAAGGTTGTTTTGCTAATTTCTGAGGTGTGCTAAATATTATACATTGTATGAGGTCAAATGTGATTAATTTTCATAATTTAGCTTTAAACCATAGATGCTCAAACTCATGAGAAAACATTGTGTTCAGTTTTGGCATGGGGAACGTTTTTTGTGTGTACACACTGTTCATACAGGAGGCCAATGGGTGCGTGTCAGGTTTCATGGAGGTAAGACCTAGAAATGCAGACTGACAAAAACTGAAGAACAAACTTAAAGATTTATTAAAAAAAGAAAAAAAAACACTGTTGTGGTAGCAAAAAACTTGAAGATGGACATGACAGGCTGGCCATGGAAATTTACTGCTGGGAGGAAGTAGCTAATGGCAAGAAAAGTAGAGATTTAACTAAACACAATGAATCATATCTACACAAACAAAATCAACAGAAATAAACACAAGATAGCAAACATAAACAAAGACTGTCACAAAAAGCAACCAAAAACACATTATGACAGTAAACCAGGAAACCAGGAAGCTTGAGGTGCTGGCAACCCAGAGACTGGAGATATAGAGACTCTCAAGGTTCTGGAGCAAAGGACCCAAATGACTCAGGAACTGAGAACCCTAGAGATGCTGCTGGTGGCACTGGAGCTGCTTCAGGCATGAGTGTACAGACTGGAGGGACTGCTGACACTAGAGGGACTGGAGACACAGAAGACCCATGAACTGGAGACTTGGGAACAGACGGCTCTGCAGGAACTGAGACCCTAGAAACTCTGAAGGAATGGACCCTGGAAGACCTGGAACTGGGAAACCTGGAAGTACTGGAGACTCAGGCGACACTAGAGACTCATAGGGCTTGGTGAGCACACTGAACAGAGATTGGGGGAACTCAGAAACTGGAGATGATGCTACAGGCAGCACTGGACACTTGGAAGGTTTTTGAAGCTGAGGCTCGTAGAGCTCTCTGGTTGAAGGCTGGGATAGCTCCTGGACCCTTTCCTGAACCCTCTCAAAAATCTGCTGGTGGAGAGGCATCCTCCAAGATTCTCTTGGACAGGCCCAGTTAAGAGGGATGAGCAGATGATGGTGTGTTTGCGGGGCTAGCTTTGTGTTGGGGATGATGTTTGTGTGGTGCCAGAAATTCAAAAATGTTAATCAGTCTGCTTGGTCTCTCGTTTGGATTTGTCATTCTGTCAAGTTTAACAGAGGTAAGGCTCAGAATTGCAGGCTGACATGAAAAACGCCTGGAACACACTTTAAGCCTTATTCAAATAAGGAACAAAACAAACTGCTGTTATGGCAGCAAAAAACTTACAGAGAACACTGGAGTTCAATGACAGATCACTGCAGGTGAAGGTGGAGAGACTATAAAGACATGGGCCATTGGGAAAATTGGAGAAAGGTGAATGGTAGCTAAGAGGTAACAGGTAAAAATGGGCAAGGCGAGCTAACTTTGGAAATTTAGTGATGGGGGAAGTGGCAAATGGCACAGAGTAGCAGGAAGGCACAGGGAGTTAGCTAAACTCAAGGAAGCATAAATGGTAAATGGGCTGTATTTATATAATGGCTTTCTAGCCAACCAGGCCACTTAATGCACTTTACAACACAATCTGTGTCCTCATTTGTTTATCTACACAAACATTCATACAGCACTCTACTACATCTCTACGAAGCTAATCTGAATAAATCATTCTATAAAATCTAATCAGTGCTTTAGATCGCATTCATACACCACTGGGGCACACATCAGAGGCAATCAGTGGTTTAGTGTTGTGCCCAGGGACACTTTGGCATGTGGCATACTGGTGGAATCAAGCCTCCAACTGTCTTGCTGAAGGACAACCGCTCTAACCACTAAACCACAGCCACCTTTGACTGTGGAGGATAAAATGTCTTTTCTGTCTGTCTGAGTGCAGCATCACAACAAAATCAGCAATGCAGAAAGCATTGGTGAGATTATTTCTGAGCAGTGATGAAGCATTTACAACATTCCAAGCTGAAAGTGTTTAATATAAGGTCTGATACAATCTCAAAGCTCATCTTAAATCTTAGTCAGGTGACTTCTGGTGTCATTGACAGATTGTCATTTTTCAGGAGATTGCACCATTCTAGCACCTTGTGCGGATTTCTAATCAACCTGATTTCACAGCATGGACGCTAAGAGATATTTCAACTTTTTGTTGTGCATCCATCAAATCAAAAATCTACTTTCTGGCTATAGCTAGTTTCACTTTTATCAGCTGATTTTATCTAAGTTAATGCGTGTAATTATAGGTAGACATGAGTCCATTGTCAATGGAATATTTCTTGCCATCAATAGATCAGTTTTCTTTCAACAAAAGTCCGTCACTTTATTAACAGGTGTAACTGAAAAGATGAACAGACATTTTCTGTAAATCTCTTATGGTCTTTGAGCACCTAAGAGAGTGTGAAGAGCACAGTAATGAATACAGTAATTTGTTTCGATTTGCATGAATTGTGTATGTGTTAATAAAAAAGAAGATGAAGGGAGAAGCAGCAGAAAGGCAATGTTCTGTCAAGTGAAAATGTCTGACAGAAAAAGGTGATGGGCTGCCGTGAACATCTGGAAGGATATCACACTGAATTATTACTCGGAGGCATTAGAACAGAATAAATATGATTTGTCTGCAAATACTGATATTTTAATGTCTCTCTAGACTAAATAACGCATAGCTTACCTTTCAGCATCTTTTTTTTTTTAAATCAACAGCAGGATCTGAAAAATTTAGGTTGAGTTAGACCTGTTATACAAATCATTTTTAAAAAGTCTGTATCTTTTGTTGGCTAATTATCAATGGACATTACAGAAACACAGCAATAAGGCAGCTCTGCCAATAACAGGATTTTTTTTTCCTGATTAAAATTTGCCTTGAAAGCTGAGAGGGAAACACTGAGAAGTATTTTACAAATCAATACATAGAATATTTGCAATACTTTAATTATTGCCCATTACTTTTTTTAAATTATATTTAATTATTTTCCAACTGAATTGCCACATGCCACACATTTATTGCCCACTGCTGAAAGGCAAAGATGAGATGGACAATAATGTTGTTGCTTGTGTCTGTATGAATATAAGTACTGTTAGCAAAATATCTGATGTACCGCTGAAGAGATTTTAATGCAACATTTAGAAAGGAATCATTGGCTTTACACCTACAGCTGATTTACTTTTGGATTCAACCCAACTCCAAGTCCAAATCATAAATCCAGTTCAGATAGGTCCATTTACACTCAGAACAATTCTTATTACAATACAATACATTTACATGCAATGCGTTATAAAACACAATTTAGTAAAAGTTTTGAATCTAAGGAAGTAAGCATATTGCATTGAATCTTCACTCATCAGAATCTTTTATCCTGAGCAGAAAGTTGGTGACAGTAGAAAGGGACAGCTCACTATTTAATGTGTGAATGTCATTTTTTTCCTCCAGGACTTGTTGCCTGTATGAACTGACTATGCGTAAACAGAAAATAATGGATAGCTGGATGATGATAATGGCAGATAGCTTATTGATTCTTTGTAGGAAATTACAGTGGTATTTAGTAGGATTAGGATAATATTAGTTTTAATTTTTTTTTTTTTTTTGAGAAAATAATCATTGCATGTACATCTAAAACTGATTAACCTTTAGAGTCAACCCAACTCAAGATGGCTGCCACAGCCACCTGACATTGAAAACACAACAATGGCTCTATCTCAGTCAGTTTTACAGATAGTAAGATGAAGTTAATGTGGTAACATCTTTGCTTTACATTTTGCCAATAACTATTTGGAGTCAACTCTGCCTGTTCAAAAAATGTTAGAAACCACTGGACATATTTTAATGAAATGTTCATTGGATGTATATCTACAAGAAATTAGCCTTTTGAGTCAACTCGGTTCAATACAGCTACCACAGTCAATTGACCTTAGAAAACACAAACAGGACTATACACACATTTTGCTACAGTGTGATGAGGTTGTGACCTTTTTTATGTTTGAACAAAAAGGCTACAACGCCTTCATATCTCAACAGCTGATCTGTAATCTATCAATTTAGTTTATTCTTTAAAACTCTTCTTGCAATCATCAGCTTGCTCTCTGCCTTTGTAAAAGAGGAAGCTAAAAATTTATAATCGTATACAAAACAGAATTTATAGTCTTGTGTTTATATCGCTGATCATTACGTCAGATTTTGTGACATATGGTCTCATTTAGAATAAAATTGGTTTATTGCCAAGTTTACACAACAAGGAATTTGGCATGGAAACTTGGTGCAGGAGGTTCACAACAAAATAAACAGGAAAAACAAAGTAAGTGCTACACACAATTGCCATTTCTTCAAAATATTCACAATGTGCAAAATACACAAACAAATAAAATATGAAGATGTATAAGACAAAAAAATTTACAAAATTATAAAAAGGATCTTAGAAATTAGAAAAAGAATCCTAAAAAGTTAGAAAAGAAACCAAAGTAATTCAGCACAAAGGACCAGTATCCATCAAGCTTTGTTTGCAAGATGATGCAGACATTAAGCTCAGATCTGTTGATACAGGAATATTTTCTACTTTAAAACTTTCCTACATCACAAAGAGACAAGATAAGCTGCCTTCTGTCACAGACAAATAGGAAGAACAAGGAAAAATTCTAGTGCACTTTCAAAAATGACTTATTTATCAACCAAACCACCATACACAATAGAAACAAAAGTGGCAACAACTGTCTGTGGTAATTACACACACAGAGTAAAGTGACTGAACTTTACACATTTTAATCTCTGAATCAGTCTGAGGAGCTACTCTGTTAAAAAGAGAAACTGATGATGGAAAACAAAAATTTGCTCTTTAATTTTTGCATTGAGTTGTATGGTTATTGTAACAATGAATTATATTTTTACACAGCAACTTTTGTTCATGTTTTGTGTTCAGTGACAGAATCAAGATAGTTTAAAACTACTGTTTCTTAAAGTAGGGGTGTCAAACTCCATTACAAAAGGGGCCAAATTTAAAAACTTGGTCCTAGCTGAGGGCCAATTTCAGTTCTTATTTATTCATTTACTTATTTTTTGTTTATTTATTTGTTTTCAGTTTATATTTATTTAAAACAAATAATTAAATTGGACTAGATTTTCTCATGCCATATCTCAAATTATTTGTATGTTTTTTCCAAAAGATATATACAATTTAGAAAAAAAACATAACTTATAAATTAAAGAAAAAAAAGTCACATTTAAAAAGATTTAACGATCAGCATTCATTTTTTACCGGATTAAAAAAAACACTAACCTTTTTATTCCTGGTTTAACAATTTCTGCACACATAAAAATAAAAAAATAGTGACAAATTCAGACTTTTTTTTTTGCTTCATAGTTGTTTCATTGTTTTATTGTTGATTGCAATGAAAAGTCTGAATGAAGTAGGCTCAGTTTTTTTTTAAGAAAAATGAACAGAAATGAAGACTCAAGATGTCTGACTGGCAGGCCATGTAGGTATACCTTGTCGAGAGTATGTTGATGTATTAGAATCAAACCTAAAATGGTGCAAGCCCTTTATTTGTAACTATCATTCAACCATAATATTTTTTATTGTTGTTCTATTTGTTAAATCACTGACAAAAACCTTTTAACTTTTATTTTAATTCTTTAACTGTAATGTTAGCTTTGGGGATTAGAATGTAGCATCGCTGAGTTATCTACAGTAGAGGCTTTCATAATCATAAAATCAGTCATTCTAGCACATGTACAATTATATTTTAAAATTACCTAACATAACTTTTTTTTATGTTACTCCAAGCAGATTCTAGACGTCTTCGTGGTTGATGTTTTCCAGCCAGACTTGCCAACGTTCCACACTCAACTCCTCCATTTAAGGTCCAACATGTTTCCTGATTTTCAAAATGTAGTGAAAATTATGCTTTTCTGAACTGTCTGCATGGTTAGAACATCCTTTAGGTCGACATGAAACAACCACTGCATTACAGTCAAAAATAGCCTGTGATTGAAAAAATGTTTGCTCTGCCATGGCTGAAGCTATTGTCTACTGCAATGGTGACAAGAGGGGGAAAGTCTGGAAATGTGATGTCACATGGGGAATGTTAGGGTTTTTAATCAAAACCCTGACAGGGACTATGTATTAGCACTAAGAGTATGTTTGAGATGACTTACAGCTTCTACCACCCCAAATTTTAGTTTGATATCCTTCCTTGCATTCTTTCAAGGAAGGTCAAGCATTCCTTAGAAGAATGCAGATGACTCACCACCTTTCATGAGTTGTAGCCATTTTGGTTTAACCTTGAAAGTAAACATTCATGCAATTCTTACATGATCTCCCATGATCATGAGCATTTAGAGCCTGTGTTGTGAATAGCTCTTAGCTACTACCACAAAATTTTAGCTCAGTAGCTGTAAAATTCACTGAGTTATAATCATTTTCTGTGATAAACTAAGTCTGATTAGCTGTTGCGGCCATCTTGAATTGGGTTCACTCCAAAAGTTAGTCAGTTGTAAATGTACACCCAATTACTGATTTCTGATGGCAACAGTGAAACAATAAAACAAGAAAATCTGTTCATCTGGTTCATGAGATTTTGCTAGCAATTACTTTATCGCTTGCCTTTAATGGCAGCAGGTCATCTTTTTTTTTTCTTTGTGGGTTTACAAGCTATGGGAGTCAATAGAGAGAACATTTTTCCTCCCAGACTCAAACCGCAGGTGCTAAAATCTTTTACATGAATATCTCTGCTACTCAAGATAAAAATGTGAATGTCACTTTAAATATATTTCTGCTGGTCTCAACAGGGATCCTTGTGACCTACCAAAGCAGGCCTCAATACATGTTACAGCCCAGTGTGCACTGGATATGTACCTGGTGTATACAAGTTTTGTACTGAGTACTTTGAAACATACCTGGTATGTACCTAGTGCAAACCTGGTAAATACCAGGTAAGTAAAAGGCATGTACTATTTAAGTACCTGGTATGTACATGGTAACTATCAGGTATTTACAGAGTATGTACCAGGTACATACCCAGTAAGTATCAAGTATGTACATGGTAGGTACTTGGTACGCCCCCAGTACATAGCCTGTTCAAGCTCTTTAAGTAACAGATATGTACCTGGTACAAACACTGTAAGTACCAGGTACTTTGAGAATAAGTACCAGGGGTCATTTTGCCATTAGACTGGTGTAATTTGGATTTGAGATATCAGCAATGATGTCATGTTTTCCCCACCCCCTGCCAGCCTCAAACAAAGGCTTTTAAAAGGATAATGAAGAAGTGACCATGTTCATTCAGTGAGGATGATATTTTTACTCCTCGTGATTTGGTTTGTTTTAGAGATGGAATTAACCAAATTGGCTTTGATGAAAGCTGTTAATGTGCATGTGTGTGATATATCAGTTATGGATGTCAGACATGACAAACAGTCTGTCTGACACATGATTATGGCCTTTTAAAGAGGTTGACAATGATGAAAACTTTATGAAATGCAAATGATGAACTACACTAACCAGACCAATAATTGGTCTTGAACCTATTTGTTGCATGACAGCATCTGAGTGACCCAGATCTTTTAGAGTGTCTGTGAAGAAAAAAGAGAAAAAAGGCCACACTTGTATTTGTAAACCAACATTTCATCATCTCAGCTGCTAAAATCACCACATGCTCAAATCCATTTTTTAAGATTAAAAAGTTAGTATTCTTTGAAGGAATGCAAAATACCCACCACTTTTATGTGAGAGTTTTACATGACACTATGCACAATCTTCTTTTGATATTGCAAGATCTTGTGTGATTTGTTGGTGCTCAAAGTATGTGCTACGACGACTCTCAGCTACGACCGCATCAAACTTTAGTTTAATAGCTGCAAACTTGACCAAGTTATTGGTATTGTTGGGTTGGTTGAGGTTGATTAGCTGTGGTGGCCATCTTGAATTGGGTTTATCAGTTGTAGACATATGAAGTGAATAGTGTTTGAGCAGTAGTAGTTTAAACTAGTAGTTTATGCAATGTAAAGCACTTGGAATATGCTATATAATCTATCATAATATATAATATAATAGCTGTACTTAGATTGCAGGTGGATCTTATTTAACTAATTATGTGGCTTCCGAACAAATGGTTGTGAGTTTATAGCAATAGTAGTAAGTATTTATTCACATACCACTTTTCAGTTTGTTTTCTTTTTTGTTTGTTTGTTTTTGTTTTTTTGGGGGGAGGAGGGGGGGGTATTTGTTTTGACTGTCATAAACTACTCAGTCTTTAAAAGCTATCTCAGCTTGAAATAATAATATCAAATTTAAAGATACTTTTTTTTGTGAGAATGAAATTTTCATAAAACAGTTAGTGAAAGAGAACGCTACAGGCTGCAGTTAGAGAGGACATGGAGGTAGAGTCTTAGAGATATTAATTTAATGTTACTAAGATCAGATAGCTTTACTTTGTTTCCCTTGTATACCTTTGCTGTGATTTTACAGTAATCAATCTGACAAAACAACAGAACATTATGCTCAAAATTAGGTTCTTCTTATTAATAATTTGAGAAATCACACCATGCAGCTGATGCCACATCCTCTTCTTCAGCTGTTTGAAAGAACACCTTCAGACTGTTGTTTATCACAGTTTATTCCAAACCAACTCAAAGCTGAGGATTAAAATGAAAATCCCTCAGGATACTACATGAAGCTACAGAAAGATATTTTGATGTATTTTTCATTTTTAATCACCATTTCAATATTAGCCGAATATATTATGATAGATCACCAGTAAGGCCGTGCATTTGGCCCTTAGTGTGAGACTGGGAGTCAGAAATCACTCAGAAATTCTGTTGTTTTTAAATCTTTCCTACTCTATTATTTGCTGAAACCTAATGATGAGAAGGCTGTGATTGAACAACAGTAATCTGAGATGAGTTATGCAGCCAATCCTGACTCTTCAGTGTTTGACTATAGATAAGATTTTAGATATGAGTTTTTCTATGACTGACACTGATCTTTAAAATTTGTAGCAATGGTTTATATACACCACTTCTTTTTTGGTAATTATATTTTTTATTTAACAAAATATAACAATAATTGCTAATCTTATATTTTATCAGCTGATTAAAATTGGTTGACCTATTAATGTCTATCTGTAAAAAATGTGTTGATTTTGGCTGCAGAACATGATTTCAATTTCAAGTTTAGTCTCAGACAAAACATTACACAAAAGTTTTTAGTATTAATTTCATATTCACTCGTTTACTATTTGTCATGCATTTTACCTTTTTTTCACCAAATTTAATATTTATGTACAGGTATTTAGGTCAAGTCACAACAAAAAACTTCTCAAACAAGACTTTCTTTAAAAGTTACTAAGAGTATTTTCTGTCTAAAATGTTTTCTTAAATCAACATTTTGGAAAAAGAGGGGAGAAGTGGAGTCAAGGGGCCACACCAAGTCAAGTCAAATTTATTTATATAGCACTTTTTAGCAACAAGGCGGTTTAAAGTGCTTTACAGCATGAAAACACAGAAATGCAATGTCATTGTGAAAACACACACAACAATACGAAGCTAAACTAAACTTATTTAAAATACAAGCTAAGATAATCTAAATAAGACACAAAAGTACAGAGTAAAACTTATCTAAAACAAGTCGTACTGAGTCATACTAAAGATAAACCAAAGATAAACTGAGGAAAACTAAACTAAGAAGTAATAAAAGCTAACATAAACTATACTAGGATTTAAAAACCTCAGTTGAACAGATCAGAAATACTATAAGCTAAGAAACTAAACTAAACTCAAGGTACCGGAAGGCTAAGAGTACCGAAGGCAAGCTAAGAGTTAAAAACATTTTAATAAAAGGCCAACTAAAAGTGTCAGTGTGTCTAAAACACAGGCTAAACTAAAATATAAAATACCCTTAGCCAGGCAAACTAAAATAAGTTTAAGTAAGCAAAGCCAGGATAAAACTGACTAGGTCTTACTAAAATAAAATAAACTGAGGAAAACCAAACTAAGATATAATAAGCTAACATAAACATAAACTAAACTATGATTTAATAACCTCAGCTGAACAGACTAAGATAAGCTATACCTTTGCTAATGCTAATTCAACTAAAGTTTCAGCCAATTCAATTATGCTAATGCTGATTCAGTTACTGGTTAAGCTAATTCAACTATGCTAATGAGACAAAGTGGGACAGGGGAAGGGAGGGAACAACATTAAACATCAAAGGAGGAGGGAGAGATGGAGCTGGGGGTGTGTGTGGAGGGAGGGAGGGAGGAAACGAGAGAGCGACAGCAATGGTGGAGGAACGCCCACGGATACTTTTCCAGATAGGCCTCTGTCTGCCATAGTCCTGATAGTGATGGAAAGTTTTATCAGCCGGCCTTGGGACCTAGCTGGGACAGATCAACAGGTGTTGTGGAAGAGGGAGGGGAAACTGATGGGAGTGTCAAGTTTACATAACATCCAGGAGAGGCAAGACATCAACGCAAGGTAATGATCGGGTTGCCAGCCGGCCTTTAAAATATGGAATACTTCTTATTTTTTTAAAAATACTGCACTTTGTGCTGTATTTTTCACAGTCACTGCAAGTCTGTTTATAGATGATAAAATAAAATGGTAGACAAGTTGCAATTTGTAAAGAGTCTTTGCTGCTTTCCCTCAACCTGACTGCTTTGCTTCACATCGATTCAAAGAATGCATTACTCATCACTCAGAAAGGTTCAATGAAGTGAAGTGAAATTTATTTATATAGCACTTTTCAGCAACAAGGCAATTCAAAGTGCTTTACAACACAGAAACAACAACATAATCAAATACAGAACAATCAGGTACAGAATCAAAAAACATCAAAATAAAAAATACAGAAATTTAAAACATCAATCGTGTATAATGTAAATGAAATATGAGATAATCTAAATAAAGTCATGAAAACTAAACATATCTAAACATGAGCTAAGATAGTCAAAATAGTAGCTAAAATAATCTAAATTAAATCATAATAAAGTTAAAACTGAACTAAACAACAATCAGGAAACATGATAATCCATTGTGTGTCCAGCAAAAAATGTCCCATCTGGGCAGGTGGGCTCTCCCTTGCTTAGTCTTCCCGTCGAGAAAGTTTGATCAATTGCGTTGAGAGACCAGCTGACCAGATCCATAGTTTATAAATTTTGGAGAATATGCAAAAGAGAGGCTCCGAAAAGAGAGCAGGGCAGAGAGGCAGAAGGGGTTGGGCGTGGGGTGACACCAACACAAGTGGGGGCCAGCACTACTGGTCGACAGAACCGTAGCTTGAAATTGTAAGACCAGACACTTAAACCTGTGCACTGCCTGGATTGACTAAGGAAAGCCTATGACTCAATGCCCCGCATAGAGATACTGGAGTGTTTGAAACTGTATAACATCAACAGGATACTAAAAGCCTTTATTGAGCACTCAAAGGGAATGTGGAAGACAACTCTAGAGGCCAATTCAAAGCTAATTGCACAAAACAGTATCAAGTGCAGCATATACCACAGTGATGCTCTGGCCCCACCCATGTTCTGCATAGCCCAGAACCCTCTCAGCCAGATCATTGCAAAGAGTGGCTATGGATACCAGTTTCAAAGTGGAAGAGTCAGCAGACACTTCCTCCACATGAATTACATCAAGCAGCATGCCAAAAATGAATGACTTACTGAGCCACATCACTAGGATATACAGTAAGAACAATGGAAAGTCATTTAGACTGGATAAATGTGGTTGAATGGTATCAAAGAGAGGCAAGGTGATCAAAACTGAAGGGGTTGAACTACCACAGTGGTATCAAATCCTGGTCCTGGAAGGTCACTATCCTGCATGTAGGATAATGGCCCTCCAGGACCAGGACTGGACTGGAGACCACGGAACTACCTAAAGAAATCATTGCAGATGTTGTTGACAGCTACAAATACCTTGGAATCTCAAAGGGAAATGGCAACCATAATGAGGCCACAAGGAAGTCTGCCTTCAAAATGGCAAGTACAAAGGCCAAGCCATCAACATGCATGCAATCAGATACCCTGCTGAAAAAAACAAACCTTGGCCCAATTTTGAAGAGAAGAAAAAATAGGAAGTATCAGCATGGAAAAATAAGCCCCTGCACATCATGTACCACCGGCAGATTAAAGAAGTGGTTGATATCAACAAATCCTACAAGTGGCTAAAAAGGGATGGACTGAAGGACAGCACAAAGACACTAATCATGGCAGCACAAAAATAGCCCCTCAGCACAAGAGCAATGGAGGCCAGGGTCTACTATACCACCATCACCTTTATTTAACCAGATTAAAAACCCATTAAAATCAAGATTTCTTTTACAAGGGTGACCTGGCCAAGGGGTTAGTAAAACGTCATAAAATAATGATCAAGAACGAGAAAAAAAACAACAACAACATAAACAACATACAATTCTGTTATACCAAACAGGACCCAAGATGCAGGGTGTGAAAAGATGCCCCTGAGACAGTCCAGTACATGATAGTAGGATGTAAGATGCAAAAAGGCAAAGCGTACATGGAACGCCATAACCAAGTGCTTGAAATAATGTACAGAACAATCTATACTGAGTATGGACTGGAAGTTCCACAGTCAAACTGGGAGACATGTCCTGTTCCAGCCAACAACACAATGGTATTAAAGACTTTAAAAGTGATTTACTGCCAAACACAAACTTGCACTCACAGTTATGCCTCCCGCATGCATACACACAAAAGTTCATCAGGGTATAATTTCTGTTAATCTACCCCCTGCTGTTTTAATCAACTCAGAATACAAAACACACATGCACACACAAAAAGAAAGAGAGAAAAGATTATTTAGACATTCTCTTAATGTAAAATGTTCAGTGATTTCAGATAAAATATGAAGTGTTCCCCCTTAAAAACAGAAGTTAGTTTGCCTAAAGCAAACTATATTTGATTAAATTAAAAAGTAATGATATAGGATCATACACATTACCAAAGTTGGAAACTGCAAGCACCACTTATTTAAACACTTTGTCTCAAGTGCAATTCAAAGTGATCCAACTGAGAATTTTGCTTGGGGTCTTGTTAGAAAATACTTATATTTTAGTTATTTATAGAAAACAAAATCAATCCATCCATCCATTTTTTTTATACAAAGTTGATTCTTGTCAGGGTTGCCAGTTATTAGGCGAGAGACAGGGAACACTATGGAAAAGTTGCTAGTCTATCACAGGGCGACATAGGACTTGTTTAGACCTGGCTGATTCACAAATCCCTTTATGTATAATTGTTCACAGCTGGCATTAAAAAGCAGCTGGAGCATTCAGATTTGTTACCCACTGTACATGCAAACAAGTACAAAGCCATGTCACACAGTGGGCTGTCAACTAACCACACACAGTGAGACAAATGTTTGTTTTCAGTTGCTTCCTGGATTCAAAATGTTGCTGTACAGTTCTATGGAGAGGTCACACTTCTTCAATTTTAGCTTCTCTCCACTGACTCCCTGCAAAATTCAAAGTTTATTTTAACATCTTACTTCACCTGGACCAATTCTTCTGTGTTTTTTGGCGTGTCTTTCTGAACCCTTAGTTGGTTAAGGCAGATGGACACTCATCCTGAGTTTGGTTCCACTAAAGTGTCAGGAGTGGTGGAGATGAAGGCGGACCCAGAGTGCAGACTCATTTTAAATAAACTAATTTATTTAAATAAAGAAAATAAACTAAACAAAACAAAAAACGGATGTGGCAGCAAAGGTAGAACAAAAACGCAAACGAAACAATAACTGGGAGCACGGAGCGACAAAGTATAAAAGAAACAGATACGGGCACAAAACGAGAAACCGAGTAGAGGAGATGACCGGGTTTTTAAACACAGGAGGTAATTGGGAAAGTGGGCACAGGTGGAATGATTATGAGCGCTAGGGACAGGTGTAGATGGGCGTGGCTGGCAGGCAAGTGAGTGACTGAGGAGGAGTGAATAGTGACAGGAAACAAAGACACAAACAACAAGAACTAAACTAAGACAAAGATAACTGAACAAAGTCTCAAGCAGAAAATATGAAGACAATAAACTGAAATACAAAACCCCACAGAAAACCCATAACCCATAAAGGTTTCTTCCTGTTCAAAGGGAGTCATTCCTCTCAACTGTCACCAGCTGCTGCTCAGGATGGGAGATTGTAATGAAGTGAAGATTCAATACAATCTACTGGCTTTCTTATATGGATGTCTTTTATGAATTGACATTATTGTACAGAATCTGGTTGTTTTGTATTACAGTAAGGATGAACTGGCTGTAATTCAGTTTGAATCTGGATCTGTTTTGAATTTGCATTTATGATTTTGACTTTCTATTGTTATTATAGTGCCCAGAGACAACTTTTGCTGTAAATTGTTGTATAAATAAACTGAGTTGTATTAAAATCTTTTTTGTCTTTTCTTGTGCTTTTGCTCTACAATCTACATGTTTGTCATCATATTGGGAACTTTTTATTTGGTTAAATTATTATGAGACTTCTAAGCTTTTAGTACTCACTAAAAAGTTTTTTTTCCCTAATATTGTCCACATCCTTAGTACACTCCCCTGCTCCCTCACTACACTCCAAACATAAACAGGACATTCCTAATACATTACTATCATGTACTACCACCATCACACAACATCTCAGATCTCAGCATGGCATGACATTTTTAAGTGAATCAAGATGCATCTACATTCTAGAAAATCACGCTACACAACCACAACTCTTCTGTTTAGGGTACCACATTGGTGCTAGGTTGTTTCCATAATCTTTTCACAATGTGCAGAATTTTTCTACACATGAGAGGTTTATGTGCTTTCGCCATCAGTTTCAGCCTTGACATGGAAAAGGTAACACTCTTACAGCAGCAAAATGAAAGGATGTAGGTGAATGGGGTTTTCTTTACAGAACCTAAACCACATCCATTAATAATTGAGTAATTGAATCATTCTAAAAGTTGAAACGTCTGCAATGAAAAAAAATCAGGTTGACTTTATCCATTTTGCTTTTGATAGTTAACTTTATTCTGCCTATAATTATTTAAACTAAGTGTTTTGTCCATTTTAAAATGACAAATATGTTTGAAATAAACTAATATCATTTAGTAAAGTATAACAAATTCTCTCAGGCAATGTTTGTTCTTACTCCAAATTGCTTTCCTTCTCACCTGAATAATCAGGAAAAAAATGAGTGATGTTTCCTCTGAAACAAATAAGCAGCAGTGGGCAAAACACAAGGTGAAAATGAAAATAAGACGGTTATTTTCTTGTAAAAGTGCATAAGATATATAGTATTGAAAAAAAAAAAGATCTATAGTATTTGAGATGATGGAGAGGCTGACATTCAAACTCAGTGATGGTCAAAGTTATACTGAGAGCCACCCTGCTGTTAAATCTCTTAAGAGTGTAAACTCAACCACAGTCTGCATTCTTAGCCTCCCAACGCACACACAGTCCAAACACATCAATTCAGTATCACTCCTTTTTCACAGCACACTTCTCTTTATTGTCTCCAGAATAAAACTGAGCACACAAGGACACAGATGGTCCTTTCACAAAGAAAACATGGTCTGTTTGCGGGTATAGGAAAAAGGAGAAAACAGAGCAAAGAAATGAATGAACACTTGATTTCACAGTGAATAATTTTTGTGCTGACTTTAAAGAAGGTGGTCTCTGTTACATGGAAACACACTCCTTCACCGAACCTTGGTTTTACCCAACACAAAGTATTGTAAAAGATACACAAAAGCTGCAGTTGATATAGATTTACTCATCTTACATTAATTCAAACAAAACTGTCAGAATATGGCTGGATCAAATTTGTAAAATTTGTTTTTAAAAATTTGGGAAATTAAGAAGGACACATTAGAAAAGAATCATTAAACAAGTGTGGGGGGAAAATGCAGTTTACCAAATATGGGGGAGAAAGGGTAACAGGAGTCATGTTTGTGTGTTAAGAGTGTTAAATTGTTCTTGCCAAGACCTTTCCAGAACATTGGTTTTGTGAGTGATAAGACAGTTCCTGGAAAACAGGTTGTTTGTTCTAGGTGGAGTGTGTTTGGTTTGAGGCGAGCTGACCCAGCTGTCTAGGCTGGTTTCCTGTAAGTGTAGGACTTATGTAAACGTCTGACCAATCACGAATTGATCAGAAATATGCATTACACACCAATGTATTTTGTCTGTATAAATACACCCCAGTCTCAAAGATACTTTGGGATTTTCTATGGTATTTCTGAAGATGATAAGTTGTGACAATAAAGATCCCTTGTGTTTGGCAAAAGAGAGAGGTAGTGGTCGCCCAATTATTTCTGTGTAAGAACTGCCTTTAAAACCTACACAAGTCATAAATGTGTCTACATAGCATGTACTACCGGCAGATTAAGGAAGTGGCTGATATCAAGAAATCCTTCCAGTGTTAGAGAGGGCTGAACCAAAGGACCGCACAGAGACACAAACCATGGCAGCATAAGAGCATTAGAGACCTGGGTCTGTCATGCCAGGCAGGACCCAAGATGCAGGCTGTGCAAAGATCCCCCTGAGATATTCCAGCACATAATAGCAGAATGTAAGATGTAGGCAAACAAAGCATACATGGAGCACCATAACGAAGTGCCTGGATTAGTGTACAGGAACATCTGTGCTGAGTACAGACTGGAGGTCGCACAGTCAAAGTGGGAGACTCCACCAAGCCTGGTGGAGTATGACGGGGTTAAGATACTGTGGGACTTCCAGATCTAGACTAACAAACAGGTGATGGCTAACCAACCGGACATTGTTTGGCGCAGAAGAAGGCAGTGGTGATAGATGTAGTAAAGTGACTGTGCCATCAGACAGAAAGAACATGGGAAGCTAAAGAAAATATCAAGGACAAAAAGAGAAAATAGAAAAGTTGTGAAGAGTCAAAGCCTCAGTTGTGCCAGTGTGCTCCGACGATCACTGGGAGAGTAGCTCCAACAGATCCCAGGAACAACCTCAGAGATCTAAGAAGAGTGTAGAAGAGTGCAGTCCTAGGAACAGCTAACAGCAGAGGCGAAAAGTAACAAATTACATTCACTCAATTTACTCTAATTGAGTGTTAATTTTGTGTATATTGTACTTTTTAAGTGAATAACTTAATCTGCACTTTTACTTTAACTTGAGTTTGTTTTATTTTAAATATTGTACGTAGTTGCATTTAAAATCTTATCAATTACTAAGTAAAATAAACAATGTGAGCACAAATGTATAAATTGAAATCAGGCATTGGGGCAAAATAGAAAAGCTCCTGCAGTGACTGGATCTGTTCTTTACCAGTCAGCCAGCGTATGAAGTGATGTGGAGCCACGGAGCAGTGGTTGGACTTTAGATAAAGCCATAGAGATTGGGTATGACTCTGCCTGCTCAACACACTGCTTCATCTGCCAGAGTAGAGTCAAACTCAGCAGACATACACTTGTCAGTACGTCATCTGTTAACTGTCAGGCGACTAAATTTCCTTCCTAACTTCTGCTGAAGCTAAACTAAAAATAATGAAACAAACGCCTGCAACTCCTAGTCATTTTTAAGAGAGACCAGTGCCGTAGCCAGACATTAAAAAATACTGAGGTCAACCACTCATTATCCCCCTGCACATCAGTTACAATGAAGACCAAAACTTATTAGTTTATATGAATGTTGATTGTTCACGCTGCACAAACCCATTCAAAACACAAGATTTTAGCATAGATTTTACCTTTTTTTCAAATTCCAGTGAGGTGTTGTAGTTTTGGAGTTGGACCAGTTCTACTGTGGTACGGATGTAAAAAAAAGTGCTAAAAATACCCTTTTATTGAAGTTTCACAAATTAGATTAGGTTTCACATATCACACAGTCGGTTTTGAATTACTGCTACTAGTTGAGTATAATCTAGTACAGCATACTTGCCAACATTTGGGACTGTCAATGTGGGACCAGCACTAGTGTGGTCCAGATGCAAAGAAAGAGTGCAGAAGTCACCCTTTATGTTTCACAAATCACACACTTGGTTTTAAATGTTCTGCACTCAGTGCAGAATAATTTGGTTCAGGTTTGAAGTGTCTAGGTGTTGTAGTTTTTTAACTAGAGTAGATTAAAGATGGTGAAGGTAGTGAAAAATTAGGTGGAATCGCCCTTTAGCCATTTTCCGAATCAGAAGCTGCAATCTCTTTCATCGGTTCATCCGTCTCAATTTTTTGATAGTGTTGTTGATTTAACTTTGTTGGAGAGAAAGGAAAAAGGAAACCTTTCAGATCAATATTCAGTACAATCATATTTAGACAATAAGTACTATGGACACGTACAAGTTTATACAGATGCTTCAAAACATTCAAATAGCAATAATGTGGTATCATTCATTGTTCCTGAATTCGGTATTAAAACGTATAAAAGAATTACTGATGGAGTCTCAGTTTACACAGGAGAGTTGATGGGAATCATTTTAGCTTTAGGATGGATTGAGGAAGTTTGTCCATTAAGAAGTATAATATTCATCATCAAGTTCATCATTATATTCATTAAAAAATAATCATTCTAGTACTAGACCTGAACTGTTATTAGAAATTCAGTTATTAGTTTATAGAATTCAGACAATGGGTTTATTAGTTGTTTTTATATGGATACCTTCACATATAGGAATAGTAGGAAATGAGTTGGCAGATCAGTATGCAAAACAAGCTATAAAAAAATAGCTATATAGATATATTGGTACCATTCAGTAAAGAAGAAATTAAATCTATTATTAAACAAAAGTTTGAGGAAAGATGGCAGAAACAGTGGGAAGAAGATATAACTGGTAGGTGGCTTTACAGTATTCAAAGGAAAGTTGGAGTAATGAGGAGTACATGACGAAGTAGAAAAGAGGAAACAATTATATCCAGATTACGTTTTGGTCATACAGGGTTAAACAGTACATGATTTAAAATGGGAAAACATCCAACAGGGAATTGTGATTTTTGCTTTTAAGAAGAGACAGTAAAACGTTTTGTTGATTTGTTCTAAATATTCTGTTGAGAGAAGGGAATTAGTATGTCAATTACAAGGAAATAAATTGCAGTTAAATATCCAAGATATTATGGAAAAAAATTCTACTACTAAATATTTTTGTTCTTTAATAAAATACCTTAAGAAAACAAAATTGATAGAAAGGATATAATTTTATTCTATTATTATTATTTTTATTTTTTTGTTTTAGGGGAAATATATTTGTAGCATCCCGATCTACACTCTATTCCAGTAGATGGCGGTAATGTACATCACTATGTTGTTTGCCAACTGCCAAAAAAAAAGAAGAAGAAGAAGAAGCTGCAATCGGAAACTAACTTCAGCTTCGTGGAATTGAAGGAGAATATTTTCAGCAAGTTACCTCTGTTGTGTTTCACCATAAGTGGCGCTCTTCTTCTTCTGGTCTTTATTTTAGCAGTAAGGTAGCAAAGCTGCACTCTTCTTTGTAGACATTGAGTTTGGCTGCAGCTGCACACAGTTGCAGCGCCTCCTACAGTAAACTGGTGGAGCTATACAGAGAACCACAGCGTTCAAAAGCCTTGTTTTGATTATTTTTTTATAATATACACAGCAGAAAAATACTGAGGTCCGGACATCGGTGTCCTCAATGGTAGCTACGGCCCTGAGAGAGACTGATTTCAAGTTAAAGGAAGGAAGCTGCTTTATTCTGCTGTTAGCTCATAGAGGCTCAGACGTGCTGCCTGTGGTGGTGAGTTTAACACACATTTGTTTATTTTGTAAGTTAAAACAAGGCCTTCATTGTTTAATAAGAGGCTTTGTGAAAATTAGTCAGACATCAGTGGCTAACAATGCTAATAATAGTTACCTCTGTAGTGGTAACTAGATAAACTAACTGTAATTTGATGTGATCATAAACAGGGAGCATCATTAAGTCCCAAACTTATACCTAAAAATATGTCAGAGATTCAATAAGCCTCGTGAAAAATAATACTATTGAAGATGAACAGAAATTATTTATTTATTTGATAACTGTAATTACATGTCTTTATGTCAGTAGACCTGCTACATTTATAAATCCTGACAGGGGTTTTAAAGCTGTTTTTTATGTTATGTTGGGAAATGATGTACCAGTAAAATTACTAACTATTAAAGTGTGAGGAGGAATATTTTTTATTAACAGTCACATTGAATCAGCAGCTGTATAAATATTAAAGTGACAGTTCAGTTACATTGAAGAGGCTGTATGATCAGTTTAAATTGTGATTCTAATAATATTGTTTTTTACAATGTACACATTTTTTCTACAGTAGTCTAAATGCAGCAAGAAGTGCAAAGTAAAAAATGTCTGCCTGTGTGTGGATTCAAGTTTTCCAGCATATTTTTGAAGTTTTGATGAGAATTATGTGGGTTAAAAGGGGGTCCTGATCAAATGGAATATTTTTACCTAATCTTGTAATCCATAAAGTATATTTATTAGTGTTGGGATTTGGGTTTTTGTCAGTTTGTTTTCATGTTTCTTTTGGGTTTTGTTTCATGTCTTAGTTTTCTGTTTCTGCGTCTTTGTCTCTCATGTCTGTGTTTTTGTTATCATCCACTCCTCCCCAGTTGTCACTCACTCTGTCTCCTGCCACGCCCATCTCCACCTGCCGGCAATTGTCATCACTCACCTGTGCCCACTTACCTCGTCACCTTCTGTGCTTAAAACCTGGTCACTTCCCTCACTACTCTGCTGGTTCATTGGTTTGTGTAGAGTTCTGTCATGCTTGTTCTTAGTTCCCTGCTGTTCTTGTCTCATGCCATGTTCTTGCTCCCCTCCTTGTTTTTTATGTTTGTACCCAGTTTCAGTTCAACAGCCTTTTTGTTTTTGTTTATTTTATTTCAATAAATTAGGTTTTAAGATGAGTCTGCATTCTGGGTTCGCCTCCTTCCCCACCCTTTACGACAATTAGATTAAATTATAAAATGAAAATATGTACCTGAATAAACATTGCTTTGTGGTTAAACCTGAAAACAAAATCTCTAACATTTGATCAGTGTCTAATGCCCCTTTTACACGGGCTCTAATTCAGAAGTCCCGCTCTACTCCACTCTACTCTGCTTGGCTCTATAAAGAATGCATCACGTCTACACCGGCCAGTTTGGTCGGTAGCAGGGCTGTGTGTGTATTTTTTTGTGTGTGTGTGTGTGTGGGGGGGGGGATTGCGTTACGAAAACTTGGCACAAGTTGTGTAAACAACAGAAGCGCTATGAACAACGTTGGCCCTGTGTTGTTGCTGTTTTTTAAACTTATGGGGATTCTTCTGAGACTTCAGGAAGAGAGGCGCAGTGGAAGAAATGCTCTGGATTCCGCGATTGTTGCGCAGAGTAGGACAGCTCTTATCCGCTGGAGATTTTAGGCTTTACAGCGCCTTCAGCTGGGGGACAGATGGCATAAACGTTGCAGGGTAAGCTAACACTGTTGTTTATATTCCTACCGTTCGCTCTTTATGCTTGCATCTGGTCACACCCACGACCAATGAGTGAACAGGAGCTAAGCTTGCGCCACCTACCAAAGCAGGGCCGACCCGGCTGGCCCTACTCTGAAGCGGGAACCAAAAAAGCAGGGACCGGCCTCGAAAAAATGCCGGTGGAAACTTAGAGTGGAGCCGGGACCTTTAGAGCCCGTGTAAAAGTGATCTAAATGTGAAGGATTCAGATCATTCCCCAAGAGGTAAATTCTTGGCCCCACATTTGTAGCTGGATTTGGTTGAGGTTGTGGTCCTAGCTGGTCGGTGGTGGACTGATCTGATTGTTTTAAAGGAAGAGTAAATGGCTTAGTCTGATTGGACTCTCTGTCAGTTGTAAGTATTTCAACAATATCTTCCTCATCACCATCCTTGTCAAACTCCCCTCCAGTAGCCGCTATTCCTAAATTAACACTTATTTGTTTAAATGCATTTCAATTCATGGAGGTAATCAGGGGGTAGGGTCGCGTCCACTGTGGTTGTGACCATGCACTCTCTTGAAAGTAACTTAACAACAAATATAACACCTTCTACAACCTCAGGTGGGTAAACATATGGTAAAAGTGATTTTAGCTTTTCCAAATCTGCAGTATTAATAAATTCATCAGCCAAAATTAAAATTTTATAAAATGGACTCTCACGTGCAGTAACAGTAAAAATCTTAATTTCACCATAACTGCGTAAATACTTGATGATCTCATCATCTGCTTGAGTGTTTGTCACACCACTAATGATGACAGAATGAGCAATGTTGATACCAACTTGATCAAAGAAATCCATATGTCAATACAAACCACAAACTATATCCACCAAAACATTCACAACATCAGGCTCCTGGCTAGCTCGCCAAATTAATGTAGCACTTATGGCTAGACAACTAACTACGGCTACAAAAGCAGCATCAGAAGATTGTCCTTTAAAAAGAGCCTGCGGTGTGAATAAAAAACAGGAGACAATGCTTCTAGTTTTGGTGAGTATATATAAGTGATTTGCACAAAAACCATTACACAATTTCAGCAGCAGAAATGAGAGACAAGATCATTGACTCAGAATAAATTAATTCCAAAAACCATAAAGTCCAATGTCCTTTTCCTAGCTTGCCATCTTCATATCCAAATGAGGATTTGGTCCAACAAAGAAAAAAACCTGACCTAAAAGGTCAGAAAAACCCATTAAATCTTTTATAAACAGACAATTTCATATACAAACAGATTAAGGCATTTGGTTTATGCACATTAAATGCAAATGCAATTATTAGATTCCCAATAATCTGACATGATCAAATATGTCAATAATCAGGTTAAATTATCCATAATTTAAGAAAAAGTAATACAACAAAAAGTATCAATCATATTTCAAGCTAATCAATTTAAAGTGCACTTCCAAAATATCAATCAAGAAAAATAAAATAATTAATTAATTAATTAATTGTCAAATGAAAGAAGGGAAAATAATTAAATAAATATACATTCTGCACAATATCAAACTTAAGTGTAGCTACATTCTGTTCTAATCAATTTCATTTTAGACTTCACTGCCTCAGCATCAATACAAAAATGCCAGAACACACATCAAATCATTTATAAACAATTTACCTTTTCAAAGAGAGTAGGACGTACTTAGGCACAATGAGTGGCTAAGTACGCCCTACTTGTTGGTGCGGTAACATTCCAGGTACACAGCACCAACAATTCTGACAAAACAGCGCTCCAATGAACAATCAAGCAGAAGTTTCATACATAAAAGCAATACTGCTATTGAATGACAGACTCACCAGGCAATCAAATCAGTAGATTCAAAGTTTTGGATCAATTCATGTGGAAAACACCAACAGCACTCCCCAATCACAGTGGAAACAGGTGCATGTTTTTCAACTGCACACTGGAGGCGGGGCTTTAAATAAGCTGGCAGTTTTGGCAACACAGAAAGTAGGTCCGCAAAAATAAAAGTCCCTGACTAATTGTGGGTTATACCTATCTCCAACAGTCACTGTGTGAGAGGCAGGGTACACCCTGGTCAAGTTGCAAGTCCATCACAGGGCCACATAGAGGAAAAACGAGACAAACAACCATTCAAGCTTTCACCTAGGGACAATTTAGAGTTACCAAATAACCTAACCTGCATGGTTTTGGTCTGCCAAACTCTGTTCCTCAGACTGAAATGGGGGAGGGCAGTACGCCACAATGTTACCCAGACCCATCTGCCTTCCAATGTGGGCAGGTAGGGGTGATGGCAAGTGAATGGAGCTCACTGACCCGCTTAGCTGTTGCTACTGCCAACAGAAAAGCAGTCTTCACAGACACTAGTTTCAGGAGGGCAGCATATATGGGCTCAAAAGGCGGCCCACTCAGGGCCTTCAACAGCAGTGGGAGGTCCCACGCTGCCACTGGTCTCCGTAACGGGGGACACAGCCTCCCCACACCACAAATAAACTGTGACAACTAGTAGCGTGCCCCCACCCAGATGCCCAGATCCACAGCCTCCGGGCCTCCCTCAGGCACCCAGTGATCTGGTCCCACCCTGATGGTTGACATGAAACACTGCTGAGGTGCTGTTTATCCTGACAAGCACATGTTTTCCCTCAAGAGAGGGCAAGAAGTGCCTCAGTGCCACATAAATTGACCTAAACTTCAGGACATTGATGGGGAGATGACTCCTGAGGGCTCCACAGACCCTGGGAGGACCTGTACTGCCACACCACCCCCCATCCCAGGGGTGATGCGTCCGTAGTCACCACTTCCCGTCTTGTGGGGACTGTGCCAAGGGAGACCCCATGCTGCAAGTGTGCTCTGTCGCGATACCGGCGGAGGAGCACTGCACAGCTGGGTGTAACCTGAACCTTGACCTGCCGGTGCAACCAGGGGTCCATGTGGAGGCTGTTGAACCACTTCTGCAAGGGCTGTAGATGAAGCAGCCCCAGGTGAGTCAGAGTTGAGGCTGCCACCAGCATCCTCAACAGTCTCAGCCACAGTTGGACTGGAGCTGCTGCACCCACCTGAAAAGACTGGAGCACTGATTGAATACTGTACACCCTCTCCATAGTTGTTGGGTCAGTATTGCCACTGAATCCGAGGCCATGCCGATAAAGACCACCTGCTGGGCTGGGATCAGCAAACTCTTCTGATGGTTCACTGCTATCCCTAGCGCTTTGACATGGGCCAGGACCTTTGATGTTGCCTGAACTGCCTCTCGAAAGGAGGGGGCACAGAGGAGCCAGCTGTTGAGATATGGCAGGCAGATATGGCACGTCGCATGTGCGGGGCATGCAAAATGGTAGGACCTGCAAAAAGTGGTTCAGCCCCCTGAGGTCCAACACTGGCCGAAGGGAACCATTTTTCTGTGGAATCAAGAAATAGGTTGAGTAGAACCCGTCTGCCTGTAAAAGTGTCAGAACCAACCCTACGGCCACTTTGTCCAGGAGAGTTTTTATTTCCTACAGCAGAACTGCAGCTCGTGCAGAATCTGTGACTGAGGTCACCCTGACCACAGATGGGGGTGGGGGCCGACGTCAGAACTGCAACCTGTACACTTGGGACATGGTACTTAACACCCATGCATCTCTGCAGTAGGTTTCCCAATAGGCCAGGTGCCGTGACAACCTCTCCGCCATCAGACTGCAGCCCTTAGGCCACATACTGCTGCCTCCTCCAGCCGGGGGGGGGGCTCCTCCCCGGCCCTGCCAGAGTCCTATGAGGCAGAGCCTGTTCCACTGTAGGCTGACACCAAGCCCCCACCACAGTCCGGCTCTGCTACCCAAATTGTGGACAAGTAGCGGTCTAAAATTGATGCTATGGGTCCCATACGTTATATCTCCATGGTTGTAAAATGGGGGGGCCCGGGTGACCACTAGAGTTAACAATAAGTGACCTAGTTCCCTGGGCTTGAGTCCAAAGGCCTGAAGGGCCGCGTCTTTTGTATCCCACTGTGCCCTGCTGCAGCATCTAGGACTGTGCCAGGAGGAGAACCGAGAGCGACTTGCCGATACATGCTGTACAAGCTATAATGTCGTAGGCTCGGCACAAAAGTTTGTCCGTCACCAAACACTGGCCGCTTGGATAGCGGGCCTTCTCCTTCAGCGCCTCATCTGGGGAAAGGACCAATGACGCAATGCAGTGATCCATGCAGTCCAAACCATAATTCCCGGGGTTGCGCATGGATGCCAGGGTCCGCACATCGCTAACGTGGTGGGAGAACCTTCTAGGATCCCTCCAGCAGTGCTGAAGTTCCTCCAAGAAGGCCGGGGATGGTGGGAGCTCAAATGGAGGGGTCAATGGAGCCCGGCAAAAAAATGGGTTTCCCGTGGGACGGACCGCTTGCACATCATCCAGACTGACTGGCCAAAGCTGCCAAAATAATTGCTTACAGCTGGCTTGGTTCCTCTCCTGGGTCACAGCTAACTGAACTCCTGAGAGAATTCCCCAAACCATCATTCCTTTCCATTCTCAGGGGCTCCACCTCCCTTCTGGGGAGGGGTTGCTCTGCTTTCCAAGGAACTAAAACTCAGAACAGGAGGCCTTCACGAAGATTCTGTCATCCTCCAGATCCTCCCCCGACTTCCAGGCTGATGCTTTGAAGACAGGCACGGGGTCTGGAGTTTTGAGTAAGGCTTTGAGCTGCTCCACCTCAGCCCTCAATGAGTCCACTTCCTGCCAAGATGGGCGCTCCAGCCAAGGCCTTATCCTCCGTGGACTGAGGCACTCCTGCGCTGACGCATCCCCCCTGCCTCACCCCGCCTCCCAGAACAGGTTGAGGCACTGCTGAGGGTGGTAGCTCTGCCGCAAAAACTAGGTCCTCCACTTGACGCAGCCCGTCCTCTCCTACAGATAATAGCAAAATGCTGCAATTCATGCATGGGTCAGTCAGAGTCTCCCTGAGATGACCCATGCCCAGGCATTTGGGACACAGGTCATGGCTGTCCACCAGCCACAGTGGCTGGTGGACAAAATTTTCAATTTCCACCCCTGACGTGGAGACATATCTACTCTGTTTACTGCCACTGGCAGTCAGGAAGGAATGAACCGAAATACTGTTACTTTACTGTTGCTTTGTGTGAAGAATTAACGAGAAGCTGTTTCTCTGCTAAATATTCAAAACTTATCTTATGAAAGGCATAATTATCAACAGTGCAAGACCATTCATTCAAAAGTTTATCTTTGGAACTAAACCTGGCAGTCAATTAACCAACAAAAATCAAAATAGTCATTGAAACAACTTGGTCTTAGTCTACGCTCTACAATCTTGTCATTAACTGATGCACAACAGTATAGTACCACAAAATCTAACATTACTAAACAACGCGATTTGGAGAGGAGGATTGAAACTCTATTCAAGAAGTACATGAGCTCAGTCATTTTATCCTCCTTGGTGAGACTTAAGTACAAACTAAATTTATTCCTAACTCAGATAGTTGAGCTTTCTCTGTTTCGACTCAGACACAATTTGAGGAAGGGGATAAAGCTAGTAAGATGTTGTCTAGATACATTAAAATGAAAAAAACTCAGAGTGTAATATCGGCTGTCAAGATACAGGAGGGAACTGTGGTTTTTGATCCCAATGACATTAACAACAGATTCAGAGACCTTTAAACAGTCCTTTACTCATCTAAGATGCGGACTTAATCACAAGAGATAAATTACTTTTTGTCTGTCCTCACCCTGCCCTCTCTCTCTCTCGAAGGAGAAGCAGATTTGTTTGATGCCCCACTCAGCAGGGAGGAGATAACTGAAGTCATTAGAGATTGCTTGACCAGTAAAGAAACTGGGCCTAATAGGTTTACTGCAAAATTTTATGCAGCCTTTGCAAAAGAGCTATCTCCCCTACTTCTTGAAATGTATGCCAAGGCACTGGCTTGTGGGTGTCTAGGGGCACACATCAAACTGCCCTTTAAGCCGCTTACTTTTTCCCTAGCGCTGGAACCGCTAGCAGCAGCGAATTTCAATGAAACAGAGTAATAATTGGCTGTACATCTACAACTGGTTAACTTTTGAAGTCAACCCAATTCAAGATGGCCACCACAGCTAATCTACCTTAGACTACATAAAAATGTCTGTATCTCAGTGAATTTTAAATATATTGAGCTAAATCTTGGTGTGAAAATAGCTGTGCCATCTGAGAGTGATATGCATTTAATCAAGGAATGCTAGGTTTTAATTAGAAAATGGAAAGATGATGCCACCAAGCAAACCTGACAAGAGAGGGTCATTCACCAAAACTCACAAACTGGGTCAGGAGGGCATTAATCATAGAAACATCCAGGAGACCAAAGCTAATTCTAATAGAGCTGTACAGCTTTTCTGCAGAGATGGGAGAATCTGTTGATAGGACCATTACAACCTCCACAGAACTGGGCTTCAAGAGGAGTGGCAAAAAAAAAGAAGAGTATACCACCTCTCATTATGCTGAGAACACCACCCCCACTGTGAAGCATGGAGGTGACGGCATCATGCTATGTGGATGGTTTTCATTATCAGTAGCTGGGAAATTGGTCTGAGTGAAAGGAAAGATGAATGAAGCAAAATACATAGAAATTCTTGAGAGGAACTTGTTGGAGTCTTCCACAAATTTCAGACTGGGATGGAGGCTCACATTTCAGCAGGAGAATCACATGCATCACTTTTCAGTTTTGGGTTTTAGAGTTATTTAATTTTTTTTCTACATTCAATTTAATTAATATAAAGAATTATTACTTATAATCAAATTAAAATCCAGCTAAATATCAGGTTCTATAGTAATGAAACAAAAAGATTACCAAGGGGAATAAAAACTTTGCAACCATCTGTATATTATATACAACTTGCAAGAACAGAAAAAAACATTAATATTGAGACTGACATTAAGAATTTTTCCAACTACAGCATCGGCACAAATTAGCAAGGTAATTATACCAATAATTTTCTAATTTGTTGCAAAAGATTTGATTTACTTATTTCTGATATTCAACCTGCCAAAACTGCTGAAATAATAAATCAAAATCCTAGAGCATTTTTGTCAAGACAACAGCTGTACACATCACAATAAAACTTGAATAACATATTCAAAAATGCAACAATCTATATACAAACAACTCGCATGACCTGGCAACATAAGTAAAGTGATCTTCAAGGTAAATCAGTCTTATGATAGATGATTCAAAAATACAATAAATATCCTTTATCATAACTTCTTGAATAAGATTGTATTTAAATATGAACTTCACTTTGTTTCCTAAATTTCTACACTAATTATTTTCGTACATGGTTTTGAATTAAATGATTACGAGAGACGAGGAGGCAAGTGAGGCAGTCAACCCTTCCTATAGGACAAGACATTATTTGCTATGAATCATAAAGCTCTATAATTCTTCTGTTTGAAATTGGTGCCATATTCCAGTAAATATCTGTTAAATTCAAAACAAGTCAAATATAATTAAATGACGACAGATTACAACGGCTGACACCAGGTCACCTAAATGCGCCCTGGGCCGTTTGCTTCAACTTTCTCACCAGCCTGTAGGGTCCCTGGGCTGTCCGCCTGAACTCTTTGTTTTTCCCTGTTTGGCTTTGATGCCCTGAAAATTTTTATTTGTTAGGTTTTTGGACTTGATTTTTTGTCTGATGTCCTTCGAGGTCCACTCCACCTACCCAGCTACAAAAGGACACTTTTTGTTATGGGACGCCAGGAGCTGTTTCTTCATGAAAGGGTACTGTCATGAACCTGGGTTCTATTCTATTTTGTAGACAGAGTTTATTTTTATATTTGTCATGTGTTTCCTTGTGTTTTCATTTAATTTCTTGTTGTTTACTGGTTTCTATCCTGTTTTATTCACCATTGTTTCCCCTCAGTCAGTCCTGCTCCTCATTACTCAACTGACCCTCATTGCTAATCAGTCCAGCTGCAACCACTTGCTATCATCCCTCCCTGCCTACTTAAAGCTGAACAGAAATGTGTTTTGAAGCCAACATCAGTGAAAATACAGCTATAAAATGTGATTTTGTAGAAATTTTTAAATTAAAAATAATAGAAATATTTATTTGGTAATTCTGAATATTGAAGAAACTACTGAGGTGTTTTTGGCTTTTTCTGTGACCAAGCCAGAAGTCGGAGGTCCGATGAGCCGCTGAGGTTCAGCAGTTCATCAGTGAGTGGCTGAATACTGGTACAATTCAATTCAGTTTGTTGGAAGTAATTGTTCAAACTGGACAGAAAGTACCACTGGCGTTTCATGTTTTAGCTTCCCGAAAGATAAAAACCTTCAGATTTAAATCCATAAGTTCTGATGTGGGAGTTACTATCAGATATCGGATTCGGATCAGTTTAGCGAGCACCGTTCTGATCCTCATTACTGCGTGGACTGGCTTCACGCGGTAAAAACAGGACCATTTGCCAGCAGCACTCTTATATATTTTTAATTTTAAAAGAAAGGCAAATGAAGAGGAGGACATCACCACAGAGAAAGAGATGAGGAACAGGAAGTTTTACTTCAAACGTTACGTAAACGCCCTCTTTTATTAAAAGGTATGAGCTGCTTACTGACTGACACCCTGATCAGTTTGTGATTCAGAGCAGTTTGTTATTGATGAAAAAATATAGATAATCCATGTGTGATTAAACAAATGTCATAGTCTGAAACTGCTGTTGATTAGTTTACTCTGGTGTGACAGTTCATAAACGCTATTCTAAAGCGCGTTCACATTGTTTACGAATTTGCATCGGGTTAGCTTCGAGTTAGCAACATTAGCTCTTTCCTGTTGTCTTTATGTTGATTTGCAGTGTTATGTACTGATGTCATGACAATAATCTCAGGGTAATCGGATCTCACCGTTCCACATTCCCAACTCAGTGGTTATGTGTGTTTTGTCAGCCATGATGGTCCTGGTGATCATTAGAATCAAAACCTGAAGAGTTTTCATCTGATAATGGAGCTGTCGGTTTAGGTTCATACTGGTATTTTGTATATCCATTATTCCCGTGAAGGCTTCTGGCATTTCTTTGTGTTCAAAAAAGGCTTCTTCTTCCATTTCCACTAGTAAACAACCGGACATTTGCGGCATTCTTGTGGAGCTAAATTGGGGCCAAAATTGAAATTTTAATTGAAAAACTAAAACTTCATATTGAAAGCTTGAGTTTTAGTCCAAAACTTGAAAAAATCAATCATGTATTCAAACCAAAAATAAGTGCCAATTTTTTTTTCAGTTTAAATAAAATATTGATTTAATTCTGGAAATATTTTGAACAAGTTATTAATTTTTAGTTTTCAATTTTCCATATTTTGATATTTAAGAACTTTTTTTTCAATTCAGTTTTTATGTTTTTAGGATCAAAAATTTTTTTTTCAGCTTCAAATCTTTTTTTTCCACTTTCAGATCAATTTTTTACTTTTTCCTCTTTTTTTTCAGTTTCACTTTTGGCCCCGATTTTGCTTAGGGGACGTAGTTTCAGCTGAGAGGGGCGTGGACTCATGGCTGACAGTCTAAAGAAGAAGGAAGGAGGCTCTGTCACTCATGTTGCCTTTAGGAAACGTAGGTGCTGCAAGAATTGTGGCTCAGTCCTTTTTATCCAGCTTATGCCTGTGATTGGCAGTAAACCAACTAATGCCAGTGACTGAGTTCGCCTTAAAAAACTGTTTTGGACAATACGTGGCACCATTAACATTATGCGAGCAACAAACTGCGCCAGTTTGTGCATTTCAGCAGCAACACTTTAAGAATGAACCTCTCCCACTTACGCACATGACCCTGAACGCAGACGACAGCAGAATCAACATTAAGGACAATTTTAAGACTACTGGTAGGGCTCTATGATTTCCACAACGGTAATGAAGGAAAATAGATGGATTTCTCAAACAAGCAAAAACAGCTTTAAACAGAGGATGTCTCTTTCTTTTAACTTTCTAAATTTTACAATGGAGCATTTTCACTGTAACGCCTTCATGCATGTGAACAAAGTGTCCCTTTTGTGAGGCAGGCAAACGAAGACCCTAATGGCTCTCCATTCAAAGAGTGAGAATATTTTACATGTGAATTTAAGTGCACAAATAAAGCATCTCATGCACTTTAAAGCTTGGAACTCCAGACTCTCCAGTTTTGAATTGAGAAAGCTCCCCAGATGGGGAGCAAAATTTCTTTAACTACAGAATAAAAATCCAATTGTGTGTTGTTTATTTATTTATTGGATTAACTATGTCTGTTCTCAACATAAGATGATATTAGCTAAAAATTCAAGAAATGTTAGGCCTTTATTTTTCAGACAGTGTCTAGATGTAGACAGAAAATTTATTTGACAAAACTCAACTTTTCTTGTAAAGCATTTTGTAATTCTTAATCATATAAGGCAGTGACATAAATTTACCAAAAGAGGGTGCAGTTGCTTTTTGTATTCTCTGAAAGTTCAGTAATTCTGATATGTTTGTCCTACCGAGACACCGTAGTACAGAGGGGTTTTTTTTTGCGTGCAAGCTGCCATATTCCTCACAGTATGTTTGACTGCCTGTAAGGTAAGCAGCAGCCCAGTGTCATCGAGCTATTTCTATTTGTTTGTTTATTTTAGTTTGCCAGATAACTACAAGCTAAATATTTTAGTTACTGTTAGTTAGTTTAATGAAAAGTGCGGTTTCTTTGTTCATATAATTACTATGTGGAGGCTTTGTGTTTGGTTTGAAGAAGATGGTGCTATATGCCATAAATGGCCGTTTGTGGCTTTAGAACAGACAATAGATTTTATTTTTTCTTTGGTGATGTTTTATTATTTTGAAAATTAATGAATGCTGATAGTATGTTTTACTGCCTTTAAGGTGTAAGAAGAAGCATGACTGGATGAAATAAATGCTCCAAGGTCTCCCCACAACTCAGAACCCCATGTCTGGTGCCTCTGAGTCTGCAAGGAACACATCCCACCTTCACCAAAAACATAACGCAGAGTCCCTAGGGTGTCTTCTACAAGCTGCAGGTGTACAGAGGGAAAGCCTGGGTTACAATCATAAAACAGAGATGGCAAATGGGTTTAAAACTTCTGACAGATTACAAAATGACTGAGTAAATTAATTGAAAACAAATTACAATGCAGATTACAGTAAATTAAATTTTCTTTTCACAGATAAACTGACCTTAAATTACCTTCTGTTGGCAGCTCAGGGTTGTGTAACACCAGCGCCACATGTCTGAACACCATCTTACAACATTCAAATACAAGCTGCAGGTGAGCAAGTATGGTAACATGACGAAGACCTTTAATTCAAAAACTAAATTCAAGTTTAGTGGAATTCCTCAATTATACACACATGACCCAGTTTTGCCATGCACTCTACATCTGGGGCCTCTCTGTGCAAATTGAATATTCATAAGAAATTGTATTGAGCCACAGAGAGACAAAACAATCCATTTTGGACCTGAAAACTAGGTCTCAACATATGATGTGTGTTGGTATAGGAATGAGGGCTCTTTGATCATATGTGTTCCTTCTTTAAATAAAAAATTGAAGTTTATCCAAGCCCATGACAACACATGATTGTTTGTGCTGTGCAAATGTATGTCATAATATGTGGAGACTTGGTCAGACCCAAAATGAAAACAGACAAGGTGGAACTTCAAAAGTAAACAAATTTATTTGTAAAAGGAAAACAAAAGGTGTGGGGAAAATGAACTGCAGAGTTAACTGTTGGTCAGGATTGTGTGTTAAGTTGTTCTGTAACTCTGCAGTTCATTTTCCCCCACAAGGGCTGATGAGGCAGCAACTAAACTAAATAACAAAACTTACAAAATAGGACTCCAAAACCATGAGGGGTGAGACACGACAAGGAAACCAGGAAGCTCAGGAAGAAACACAATGAACCAGCGACAAGTAAGGGAAATGACCAGATTTTAAAAGTTCCAGGAAATTAGGAGAAGTGGGCTCAGGTGAGTGATTACAAACTCAGGGCAGGTGTAGATGGCCATGGCAGGGTAATAAGTGATTAAGTGAGGACAAGAGAGTATGACAGGAGCACAGAGAGTGAAGAACCAAGTGACAAAGCAAAACACAGGAACCAAACAATCAATAAACTCAACACAAAAAACCCAGATCCTGACAATAAGAAAATTAAAAACGTAACGTGGTCCAATAAACATCGAACAACTGTATGTTTGTCTAGACATAAAGACAACTGCTGACATTACAAATCTGAAATGTATAATTAAGCACAAGAGTAAAGGACTAGCATTCTTTGAAGGAATGCACATCACCTGTCACATTCAATGCCAAAGTATTAACATCTAACATTCACAGAAACAGTCTATATTTCCCACCACTTTTCATGCCAGCGTTTTAGACTAAGATGTTGAGAATTATATTTGTTTTGATCAAATCTTGAAAAATGTTATGAAGGATCTCATGCAATATCGCAAGATGTCACTCTTAGAGTATATGTTGTGAATCACTCTGCTACTACCACATCACATTTTTAGCTCAATATCTGTTAAACTGACCTAGTTAGAGACATTTTTGTGTTTGCTAATTAGCTTTAGTGGCCATCTTTAATTGGACTGACTCTAAACCTTAATAAGTTGTAAATGTAGGATATATGATTACTTTTTTCAAGTTTCATTAAAATCTGTCTAGTGGTTTATGAGAGATTTGTTAACAGACAAACATGTTCAACTCCAAAAGTTAAAATTTTAAGCAAAAATCTTGGACAATGTGTATTATTTGGAGTGTTGCAACTGAATCTCAATTACAGCCACACCAAATTTTAGCACAGTATTTGTTAAATTGACGGTTCTAAAGGTACATCCAATATTTGATTTTCTGAAAGTTTAATTAAAATCAATCCATTGATTTATAGTAAACCTTGCTAACATGACAGACAAATGAGCACACACACACAAACACAGGCAAAGACTTCATCACCCGTTTCTCCAGCAGCAGAAGACAAAACTAACTAATGGAATTAGGGGAAAAAATAACTTTAACCGGGAGTAATTGGTTTACTCCCACCGTCCAAAAACATGCATGTTAGTTTCACTGGTAACTCTAAATTGTCCCTAGGTGTGAGTTAAAGTGTGAAAAGATTATTTGTCTTATTTGTCTCATTTGGCATGCACCCTGTTCATGGTGTACTCCACCTCTTAAACAGCAACTGCTGGAGATAGGCACCAGCTTCCCTGCAACCTAGAAAGGGAAAGCAGGTAAGTAAAATGGATGGATGGAAATAATGAACTTTGCATTTACCCAGTTCTTTACACACCTCTTATACATGTTCAAAGGAACAGGTATAAGAATTGCACAATGAAACATGAGCCAACTATCATCAAAAGTTAAAGTATCTCTAAAATCATGTTGGTTTAAGATCTTCTATACATGCCAGAGGAACCAATTTTACTGTTGCCTGTGGTTAAAGACAGCTAGGTCACCTTTTGTATATGTGACTAGTTTAACTTTGGTTTCTGTCATTGGACATTGAACAAAGTTTTGTGTGGACAGTTTCTGATAAAATACAGTAGATACAGAAGCTGCAGTGTCTACAATTAACTTAAGGACCTAGAATTTTCTTTGTGGTGCTACAATGTTCATTTTGCCTGTGACTTTATCAAATGATGCAGCCATTAGCTTAACATCATTCATACACAATACTGCTAACTCAGGAACAAACACTTCTTTCACTAAAGCCATGGGAGACTCGCATACTTTGGTGAAAAGTCCCTTTGTCTTGCAGTTTCATGATTTACTTTAGCAGCAGAACAGTTTGTATCATTAGCAAGTTGTATCTCTGTTTCAGATCTGAAGCCATTTTAGTCAGGTTGAAGTCAAAAGTTAATCAGTTGTCAAACTAAAGTCAATAATTACTTTTTGTTTTGTCTCTGTAATCCCCAGTGTCTCCTGTTAATCATTGGTATTGTGCAATTAGCTGACATGAAATCACACATACATAGCTTGTACTCAACACAAAGCTCACAAATGGACATTTTATGTCATTCACTTCTACACATTTGAATAAAGTGATCTTTAAGTCTTTGTTCTAAAGTTATTTTAACTCAGTTAATGTCATTAAAATTTTGTTCTAGCCATTTACAAAATAATTACTGTAGGACTTAAGATAATATTCTAAGGTGACATATAAACTCTGATACAGTTCCAGTAAACAATAATACAATATTGTAGATACAGATACAGTTTAGCTTCTGTTACTTACTGCCCAGTAATCAAACGCTCTCTTTTTAATCTTAAAATATAACAGGTTTTTCCAAGCTCCCTGAACACCATGGTATTATATGCTGACATTTTAACTTTTGAAATTTAAGAAATTTAAAGTAGAGTTTTTCAAAGGTACAATAATTATTTGATGCCCTCACTTCATCACAATTAGTTATCTTTTGCAAACCTTTCTTTGTCATCAACTGTCATCTGTATATAACAAAACCATAAGTTCCATGTGACTATCAATTGCTATTTTCTAAAACTACACACCCATCTGGAGAATCGCCATCGTAATGTGGTGGAGAGGTTTGAGTACCCCCATGATCCTGGGGGCAATGTTGTCCAGGGCATTAGCCCTTGGTAGGGTCTCCCATGGCAAATTAGCCTCAGGAGAGGGGTCAGACCAAGAGCAATTCAAAACCCTTCATAAATAAACGTTCAATTTGTCAGGATACTTCACCCAGAAAAATTAAACAGGGGCCCCCTCTGGAGCCAAGCTGGGATGGGGAGGGATCTTGTCAGCAAGCACCTGGTGGCTGAACCTTGACACCTACGGCTCATCCAGGCCAAGCACAAAAGAGTGACAGGATGCCACCTTCATGTGTACCCACTGCCTGCAAAAAGGATGGTAGAAGTTGGGTGCAGACTGACCTAGGCACCAGGCGAGGGAAAGTCCCTGACCATGGGGATACTCACAAAACCATCGTTGACTGCCTCGGTGTTAGAGTTCTCCCTGGTGAACAAGAGGGTCGCCTCCCTGCAACTGCAGGAGGGAAAGTTTTGACTGTTGTTTGTGTTTATGTGCCGAACATCAATTCAGATTACCATGCACTAAACATCAGTTCAGATTACCCAGCCTTCTTGGAGTCTCTGGACAGTGTCCTGGAAGGGGCTGCCATTTGAGGATTCTGTTGTTCTCCTGGGTGACTTAAATGCTTCCGTGGGCAATGATGGAGTTATCTGGAGAGGAGTGACTGGGAGGAGTGGCCTTCCTGATCTGGACCCGAGTGGTGTTCTGTTGCTGGACTTTTGCTGTGAACCACGGGCTCTCCATAACATGATGGATGAGATTTGCTCTGAGATGCTGAAGGCTCTGAATATTGTGGGGTTCGTATGGCTGATACTTCTGTCCAGTATTGCATGGAGGACTGGGACAACACCAGTGGAGTGGCAGAATGGAGAGCATAGACAATGGACCAGATATACACTCCTGATCAAAATCTTAAGACCAGTGAAAAAATTGCAAGATTTTGCATTTTGCACTATTGGATCTTAAGAAGGTTCTAAGTAGAGCTTCACAATGTTAAAAGAAGAAATCAGCGTAAGAGACAAAAACTTTTGAGCGGGGAA
>NC_051444.1:32584831-32590740 GCF_001649575.2 Kryptolebias marmoratus
TTTAATTTTGGTGTAATGATCATTTTAATGGCCTGCACTCTACCCCACAACGATATTTGTAGTTTGTCCCACCCTTTTAAAAGCAAGTTTATCTTATTTATGACCAGTTCAAAGTTATCTAGAATAATATTTTCTAGGCCCGGGTTCAACAGTACGCCTAGGTATTTAAGTTTTTTTGGTACCCACTGAAAATTCCACTTTTGTATGTGGCTTTTATAACAAAACTTTGATAGAGGTATTACTTCACATTTAGACCAGTTGATCTTGTATCCAGATAATTCAGAGTAATTATTGATCAAATCAAGTAAAGGAGGTAGTGATTCCTCAGGGTTCGACAGTATAAGCAGTACATCGTCTGCAAAAATTAACATTTTGTTGTCTAGTCCGCCCATTGTTATACCTTTTTATTGTTTCATTTTGTCTAATGGCTTGGGCTAATGGTTTGAGTGCTATAATAAAGAGCAGGGGTGACAATGGGTCTCCCTGTTTGGTCCCACGTTGGATTAAGAATTGAGTTGATCTCGATCCGTTAGTTGTTACTGTCGCTTTTGAATCCGAATATATCATTTTTATTATTTCTAGAAAAGATTGTTTAAATCCAAATTTTGTACGTGTGTAGTAGAGATAATTCCAGCTGACCCTGTCAAACGCCTTTTCCGCATCTAATGACAGGGCCGTTGCTGGAACATTTAACTGTTGGGCCTTCCAAATAAGGTGTAGTAATCGCCTTAGGCTATCAGTGGAGGTTCTGCCCTTGACGAAGCCTGTTTGTTCAGGGTGTATAATTGATTTTATAACCTTGTTAATCCGCATTGATAATATTTTTGTGAATAATTTTGCATCACAACATAATAAGCTTATCGGCCTGTAGCTTGAACATTCTAAAGGGTTTTTCCCTTTTTTTTGGGATAACAGTAATTAAAGATTCCTTCATAGATGTGGGGAATCGATGTGAGTCAATAGCTGAGTTAAAAGTTTTCAATATTTCTGTGTTCAGTTCAGATGAAAATTTTTTATAAAACTCATTAGGAATGCCGTCCAGGCCTGGAGTTTTCCCGTTGGGTGAGACTTTAATGGCTTTAATGAGCTCTTCCATAGTTATGGGTCTTTCCAATTGTACAGCACTTTCTGTGGACAGTTTCTGAAGGTTTAGCTGTCCAAAAATTTTTTCTGCTGAGTTTAGATCAAATTGTCCTTCTTGAGAATACAGGTGTTTATAAAAATCTTTGAAGGTCTCATTAATTTCTTCCTGAGAAGTAGTTACATTCCCAGCCCCGTTCTTTATCGCACTAATATGACGTGTTGCTTGTTTGGCTTTTAGTTAACTGGCTAACAATTTGTCAGCTTTATCGCCTGATTCATACCATTTCCGTTTAATCCTGAAGAGAGAGTACTCTACTATTTTTGAAAATATGGTGTTTAGCTCATATTTAGCTTTAACTAGTTTGTCAAAAGTTGATGGGTTAGAATTCTCTGAGTAGTCCCTCTCCAATCTTTTTATCTCATTTTCATATAGGTTTATATTTTGGGAGTCTTGTTTTTTGATCCGAGATGAGTGCTGAATCATTATTCCCCTAATATACGCTTTGAACCCGTCCCAAATTGAGTTTTGGTCTGCGGTATTATTATTGATCGTGAAGTATTCAGTAATTAGTCTTTGGAGTTTTTTGTATACTTCAGCGTCATTTATTACGCTGGTGTTCATCTTCCATCCGGTAGCCCTTTCATAGTGAGATCCTAATTGTAGGATCAAGTCTATGGGGGCATGATCGGTTAGTGCTATTGAACCAATACTGCAGTTCCCAACGTTTTCAATGAGAGAGTATGAGATCAGAAAGTAGTCTATCCTACTGTAAACTGAGTGCCTATTTGAGAAGAAAGTATAGTCTTGCTCTGAAGGGTTTAAAAGTCTCCAAACGTCTGATTAAACCAGTATGTTTGCACAGATCTTTGATCACATCTAAGGTTTTACTGGTTTTAGGAAATGATTTCCCGGATCTATCCAAAATAATGTCTAGGACTTGGTTGAAATGTCCAGAAAGAATGATTGGAAAATCTCCAAAATCTAGAAAGATTTTTTTTAGCTGTAGAAAAAAGTCTGGATCTTCTATATTAGGAGCATATATATTAGCTATAATGATGTTTTGTCCTGAAATATTGACTAGCAGAACAATTACTCTACCTTCTTTGTCTTTATACTCTTTCTCTACTTGAATTGAGAGATGTTTAGAAAATAGGATGCATATGCCCCGCTTTTTCTGTTGGAAAGTATTGTGGTAAGCTTGTCCCACCCATCTACCTTAATTCTATTGACGTCTTTCTCTAACAGGTGCGTTTCTTGTAGCGTCATCACATGTACTTTTTTCTGTTTTAGATATTTAATCACTTTGCTTCGTTTAGTGTATGAACCCAAACCATTAACGTTCCAGGAGGATATTTTAACTACGGTCCCCATGGTTTATCTCTTGTGATGTAACCGTTGTGTGTATACATATACCTAAAAAGAAAACAAAAAATGACTGGCTCAGGAGGAGGGCCCCAAAACTAAAAGAAAAAGTAAATAGCTGTGCCTTATTCCTTATGACAAGCATGGAGGATTTCAACGTGAGCTGTCCCGACCAATAGTATATAGTAATAATAAAGATCCAAAAACTTCCGCCAGAGCTTTGTTAGCTCAAATGACTCAGATAAGAGAAAAGGGAAAAAATTAACAAAAGGGCTGTGCTTTTTAAACTGTGTACAATAAGAAAATATATGGGATGTAAATACATAGAAATCCAGATCGTAACTTCACGTTTATGTATGGAGGTCCAAATCGCCATCCATGCAGCTTAGATTGCATAAATAGCAATCCATTTTCATCATGTACAAAGTCTCATTGAAGTAACATAAATTTAACCAGTTTAATTGAGTCTAATTTTAGCGCGTATAATATAGTAAACACTTTGGCCTTAATAAATTGGAAGTTATGATTAGTGATCTCAAAGAGGATATATTACCAATGATCCCCACGGTCTGTTCATTCATTCTCCTTCCTCCGGGGGTTGGTATTTGTTTATCATCTTCTTTGCTGCCGCTGCGTCTTCAAAACGGAGGCGTTCCTTACCAAGGGAGACCCAAAACACTGCGGGGTATTGCGTGGTGTATTTCAGTCCCTTGGCTCTGCACATACGTCTGACCTTGAAGAATTTATTCCTTTTTTCTTGTACTTCCTTCGTGAAGTCTGGGAAAAATTCTATCTTATTTCCCCTCCACTGAAAGGATCCGACCTCTCTGGCTCTAAGTCGTACTTTCTCCCGGTCCGTGAACCGAAGGAATCTCACCAGGATATGGCGGGGTCTGGCTGATGTGTTTCGCCCATTTTCTTTAAGTGTAGCGGGTATTCTGTCAGCCCTCTCAACGACGATTTGATCAATATCCTGATCCTGTGGAAGTAGGGAGCGTAGCACATCCATCACACATTCCAGTGCGTTATTCCCCTTCTCCGACCGCTCCGGGACACCCTTGATCCTCAGATTGTTTCTTCTGCTGTAATTTTCTTGATATTGAATCCGACCTTCCAGCAGCGCAACTTTGGACTTGAGTTCAGCCGTGTTAGCAATGAGCACTGCGTTCTCATCTTCGAGTTGCGATACTCTGTTTTCGGCTTCCCCGATTCTGCTGTTGAGGCCGACAACATTGGATTTCAGAGAGTCCAGACAGTCTTTAATTGTAGTCACGTCTGCCCCGACTTGTTGTATTTTGTCTTGAAGATCTCGGTTCATGATGCGAATCTCGTTTATAATCGACGAGTCTGTCCCTGTACCAGCTGGAGTCTCCATGCTAGTATTAGCGTTAGCTTCGTTAGCTCGTGAGTTCGCCATCATCATTTGGTCGATTTTGGGTCCCGGAGTGTTCTTTAGTTTTTCCTCTATTCATCTGTGCTACTTAGTTTCCACCGTCTTCACATGTATTAAGCCCTCTGAAGGAAAGTAGAAATTTAAAATTGGTCGCTATCAGCTCTAGCTCTTCAGCATGCGTCTTCTCCTCGCTGCATCGCCACCGGAAGTCCTGGTCTTAAGATTTTGATCAGGAGCGTATATCCTTGCAGAGCTGCTAAAGGGGTCATGGCAATTTGATTATCAAGTCTACATATACTTTGTGGCTCTTGAGAAAGATTATGACCACATTGCCCAAGGCATTCTATGAGGGGTGGTGAGGGAATATGGGGTAATGGGCTCATTTTTAAGAGTCTCTGTATAATCGAAGCAAAAGCTGTGTCTACATTCTTGGCATAAAGTCTAGCTTGCCTCCTGAATGCCTCTCTTTGGAGGTTTTTGGGGCACATCCCACTTGAAGGAAACTCTGTGGCAGACTCAGAACTTTTTGGAGAGATTATATATCCTCCATGGATAGATGCATAGGAAAGAAAAGAAAGACCCACTGATTGTCACACACCTGAGTGTGCGAAATTTGTTCTCCGCATTTGACCCATCCCCTGAGGGAGCGGTGAGCGCTCGGGAATAATTTTGGTGATCTAACCCCCCAATTCCAACCCTTAATTCTGAGTGTTAAGCAGGGTGGCAATGGGTCCCATTTTTTCAGTCTTTGGTATGACCCAGCCAGGGATTGAACCCACGACCTCCCAGTTTCGGGGCGGACACTCTACCATTAGGCCACTGAGCTGGTGAACACCTTGGGATCTCCCAGGAGGACCTGGAAAGTGTTGCAGGGGAGGAGGATGGCTAGGTTTCTCTCCTGGACTTGTTACCCCTGTGACCTAACAACGAATAAACAGTAGAGGGAGGATAGATGGATGGAACTAGATATACTCACAACCATTTAATGGTAAATGCTCCTCTAAGATTTTTAGATACAAAGCAGTATAATATAAATGTGTAAATATTTAGACAGACTGATGTCTTTGTAAATATTAGCTTTGAATACAGGGTTTCCCCCAGCATATTATAAGCCTGGCAGGCCGCCAGGCTAAGCACTGCTTGTTTACCATACCAACTTTATTTATAAAGCACTTTATACACCAACAGGACCAAAGTGCTGTACACAATCATGAAATACAGTACAATCATAAAATAGAAAGGTCAAGTATAAAGTATAAAGTATAAAACAGTACTAAAGTAATTAAAATATTAACAATAAAACAAGGTGAAACATCTCAGATTGTGCCAAAGGCCAAAGAAAAAAGATGGGTCTTAAGACAGGCCTCTTCACTTGCTGTTTTTAAATCCCTTCTTATGTCCAAAGGAAGGTAATTCCATAGCTTGGGAGCTGCCACAGAAAAGGCACGGTCCCCTCTGAGCTTACGCTTTGTCTGCGGGACCCTCAGAAACAACTGGTCAGCTGACCTGAGGGAACGGGAGGGTGTGTAGGGATGTAGCAACTCAGACAGGTAGAGAGGGGCAAGACCATTTAGAGCTTTAAAAGCAAATAAAAGGATTTTAAAATGAATTCTAAAATATACTGGCAACCAGTGTAAAGAAGCTAAAACAGGGGAAATATGGTCAAATTTTCGTGTACCTGTTAAAAGTCGTGCAGCAGCATTTTGAACCCTCTGAAGCTGGGAAATGCATGAATCACTGACACCTATATAAAGTGCATTACAGTAATCCAGCCGTGTGGTCACAAATGCATGGATTGCTGTTTCAAAGTGCTGTCTAGAAAGCATAGGTTTTACTTTGGCTAGCTGCCTTAAATGAAAAAAGCTGGATTTTACAACTGCTCTAATGTGAGCTTCCAGCTTAAGACCAGCATCCATCTTAACTCCTAAATTTGTAATAACTGGCTTAACATATTGAGCCAGGGAACAAGCATCGGACAGAGTGTCTTCACTGGAACTGCCAAAAAACACTACCTCTGTCTTATCTTCATTAAGTTTCAAGAAATTTAGGGCCATCCAGGCCTTCAAATCT
>NC_051444.1:32592931-32596284 GCF_001649575.2 Kryptolebias marmoratus
CACGCATCTTGAATGAGGCCACAAAACAATGCCCCAAAGCAGCCTTTAATCGTACTAGCCGACCGCTGCGCTTGCCACGGCTGGGGGCTCGCTTCCGTCGGAAAGGTAGAGACCAGAAGCGACACAGGTAAGCTGGAATACCCAACAGCAGGGGCGAAGTTTTATCTCTAGTATAATTCCTCGATAACACATTTCCAGTCGAGGCTCCAATGTCCAGCAATCGTTGGCGATCATACACAATCATAGCGTTCACACTTGTAATAGAGTTAAAAGCGGACAGTAAACAAAACAGGCAAATTATTATTATTTATCATAAGTACGTAATTTTTTATACACGTTTTCTTCCACTCGCTCCCCCAAAAGCACTACCTTTATCTACCTCACCGCACGAGGGTGCGCGTGCCAGCAGTAACACAATCACGCTGTCCCCGCCCCTGTGCGAAGGCCCCGCACGGTGTCGCGTCGTGCACCTTTTATAACTTGGTGTGGACCATACGCGCCGCACTCCATTCAACAATCTGCTCTCTTTTTTACTGTATTTCCACTGGTTACGTAGCATACTGCTCCGACATAAGCACCAAGTCCGCGCGCTGTTCGCAGAGCCCCGCGCGACCCTACTGAGCCCTGAGGACGAGCCTCCTTCAGCTACCTGGAGTTAGCATGTTGTCAGAGCCACAGTAATAAACATGGAATGATCGGGTTTAATCAAAAATGGTTAGTTGAGCCGAAATTCAGCAGGTGGCTTTACAAGACCAAATATGGTAAGCATGTTTTGTGCTTAGTGAAAATATTATCCTTGTTTAACAGTAAAATGATGCTATTATATTCAGCATTAGATATGCACAGTACAGTACAGCATCTCTCTGTTTTTCAGAGTTCTCTGTTCTTATTCATTGGCCTGGAAGTGAGACGTGTGTTGGTGCTTTGTTTGCCCTTTTTCATTTATGGTAATTTATTTTATTTGTAAATGTGACTTAAATTAGGATTTTAATTAGGTGCAATCAAATAGTATGTATTTTAATTGTATTTTTGTTTAAAAAAATATTTTTAAAGTGCCTTTTTGTAAAACAGTTGTGTAAATATTTGGCACAAATATCTTACAATACCACATAATAAATAGCCATATTTTCAACTTTCTGTCAACTTTAATCTTTTTTTTTACTAAATCACGTTAGGCCGGTGATCGGCCGGTGAATGGCCACCTGCCACCGGGCTTAGCCTCTTTTCTGGGGGAAACCCTGGAATAATAATGCACACATCCTAAAGTTTGTTCTTCACTTAGCTGAATGATATTTAGGTCTTGTTTTCTTTTTTTGTTTTGTTTGTTTGGGGATTTTTTTTCCACAAAAATGATCTTGGGATTGTCCACCACTATTGTCTTTTGTATAGTTCCAAAAGGTTGTTGATCTCAGCAGAGCCATTTTTTTCTCAGAATAAATCAAACTTTGTCCAAACCAGTGTTCGAACCATCTCTGATAGATTTGTTTGAGTTTTACAGCCAATTTAATGTGCCCTGAGAGCATATTTGACCTCATGTCATGATTTTGCAGCTGGAGTTTACAAATGGTATAAGTAAACCAACTCTAGACCATTTTATCTGCACAACTGGTAAATAACTGTGGAAGAATATCTTCAGATCAAAGCTGAAAAATTGCACTTTGAATCCAATCATTATGAAACAGTAGAATGAACACCTTTTTTAATCAAAAGGTACTTATATTTATTATAAGATTCTATCTTTACAAATCTGTAAATGGGAAATTTCATGGCATGATTGATTGATTGATTGATTGATTGATTGATTTAGTGCTTAACAACAACCAACTAAGGTGACCAAAGCGCTTTACAATGAAAGTTACATAAAAAAATTCAAATAAAAAAAAAAAAAAATCCAAAGTTGGGTGCTGCCACCGAAAAGGCCTGGTCACTCAAGTGCTTTACCCTAGTTCTTGGGACATCTAATAAAAGGTAACTTGATGACCTCAGAGATCTTCCATGTACTGTCATGAATGTTCGTGTTGTTGGGGTTTCTTGTTGATCTTGTTTTGGTTTGGTTGTCTTTTGAGTTTCTGTGTTCTTCATGCCTTGTCACTATTCACCTCCCCAGTAACTTTCTGGTCACGCCTTTCACACCCACCACACCTGCTCCTTGTCATGTCCACAGCTGCAACCCATCTTCATCTCTCCCTCATCCTTTAAAACTGGTCTCTGTCTCTCCATTCTCCACTGGGTCATTCCATTCCTTTTGCCATCCGTTTGTCTTCCTTGTTCCTTGCCTTGCCTTGCCTTATCATTTTGGATTTTGTTATTGTTTGTTTCTACCGCCACGCCAGCCTTTTGATTTGCTTATATTTTATTTTAATAAATTAGTTTCATTTAAAAGATGAGTTTGCGTTCTGGGTTCGCCTCCGTCTCCCCACTTTCTGACACATATAGTAAAACTTAGAAGTTCAGATAAATAGAATGGGGCTAATCAAATTAATGCTTTAAAAAAACAAACATTCAAATTTTAAAATCAATTCTAAAATTAACAGGGAGCCAGTGCAAAGAGAATAGGACAGGGATAATGTGCTCACGTCTCAAAGTGTTGGTTAAAAAACGGGCAGCTGCATTCTGAACAAGCTGAAGTTGTCTTAGGGAAGACTGATGGACACCAATATAGAGTCCGTTACAGTAATCAAGTCTAGAACTGACGAATGCATGAATGCCCTTCTCTAAGTCAGTACAATTTTCAAAAGATTTAACTTTAGTCAGCAAACGCAGATGATACAAGCTAGATTTGACTACAGATTTGATTTGTTTATTAAAGTTAAAATGATCCAAAAATTACCCCCAGATTTCTAACTGTTTTATTTAGCTTAAAAGGCAAAGCACTAATATCTGTGGTAACAGTATTGTCAAATAAAATGCATTCAGTCTTTTGATGGTTCAAAAACAAAACGTTTTCACCTAGCCACTGTTTAACAGCAGTTATGCAGTCTACAAAAGATAAAACTACATTTGTCATACTTGGTTTAAGAGACAAATAAATTTGTAAATCATCTGCATAACAGTGAAAGGACACTTTGTGCGCAGATATAACCTCCCCCAATGGCAACATATATAGGGAAAACAAAAGAGCACCAAGAATTGAGCCTTGTGGTACTCCACTAGGGCTGCAACTAACGATAATTTCAATAATCGATTAATCGGGCGATTATTTTCTCGATTAATCGGTTGTCTTGGAATTCATTCATTCATTCAGTCATTCATTTTGGCCCACATAAAAAAGTTATCTGTATGTAAAGGAGTAGGTTGATGTAAAACTTTTACTACTTTCTTATTTTTAAATAAATCAATATAAATTCAATTCA
>NC_051444.1:32596440-32610883 GCF_001649575.2 Kryptolebias marmoratus
GACCCATGACTAAACATTACTTTGTGATGACACCGGGTGGCGCTGAAAGCAGCGTGCAGTTTCCTGTATGCTAACTGCTGCTAACAGAGCTCACAGAGCTAGTTCTGCTGCTGAACAACTTTAAGACAACGGAGAAAGACTAAACACAAAACCCTATTCAGCAGATTCTAACCTGCAGTAAGTAAAACATGCCCCCCAAAACGGTAATGGAGTAGCAGAAAGAAAGTTTGCAGTGAGGAAGAGGAGCCGTAGCTTCTTCATCATCATATGGAGCGGACGGAGCAATGGCTTATATTTGGGGTGGAGCAGCAAACGCGCTGCGGGTGACGTCACTGTTTCCACGACAACGTTAGTGACGCATAAATGGCGCGACACATATCGATAATGGCTTTTGTTGCCAACGCTTTTAATTATCGAATTTTATCGATTCGTTGTTGCAGCCCTATACTCCACACAGTAGAAGAACACTAGAAGAGGATATTGATAATCATGACAGAGAATGTTCTATCTGTCAGATAAGAAGTGAACCACTTCAGTGCAGTGCCATGAATACCAACAAAGTGTTTCAAATGAGACAGGAGGATAGAATGGTCCACCGTGTCAAAAGCTGCGGTGAGGTCCAATAAAACCTGGACCACAGGACACTTACTATCTACAGACATGGCAATATCCTTATGTATATTCAACCCCATTGAAATTACTTATGCTTCTTAAATAGCTTCAGGTATAAGCAAATTAATGGTAAGTGGTACATTATCATTTTTAATGACTTTATCAGTTTTATTGTTAATGCTTCATTAAAACTGAACCAGCAGCAGACACATCTTAATAGCAGATGAATGTTGTGCTAGCTTGTGGGAGGTTGAGGGATATTTTTATTGGATTTAGTTGAATAGAAAACTATGCTAACCATGGCCTGCTGAAGAAGTGGGCAGGTGGTAAAAGCAGTGAACAATCAGTAAACATGTGAAGAGATGCAGCCTGGTGCTCAACACTAGCTGTGGGATTTGATGCAGAACAGAAACTGGGTGAATAAGAGAGAGGAAAAAAAACAATTCCTGTTCTTTAGAGAGCTTAAGCTCATCTGTCTGTTTGGCTGTCCTCTGGGCATGCCTGGTGCAGTTTTCGTATCTTTACCTTCCAGGCAATCAACATAAACTCACATCCAAACCAAACTAAGTAAAACAGCCTAAGCAATCCTGCCATGACAGCATTTCTGTGACTTCAGTTATCCTGTAGGAGAAAACAACATTTCAAACTACAACAGTGAAATAGGAACAATAGAGGTCTTTATGGGAATAAATGTATATAAAGGCCTAGCATTCCTTGCTGAAATGCATATCCTCTGCCATTTTTCATGCCAGAGTTTTTGACTACCAACATAAGCTAGGAAAATAATGGAGTTGTAGCTGCTTTGGTCAAACCTTAAAAATAATGTCATGTGTGATGTCATGCAATATTGCAAGATGTCATATGTTGCCATTAGTGTTGTTAGTGACTCTCAGCTACTACCCCATCACATTTTAGTTTTAATAACAGTTAAAATGGGTGAGGTATAGCCACTTTTCACAATAGATTTTAGCCCAGTACCTCTAAAATTATCATGGTTTTAAGTTCTTCTTTTTACTTTGTAAAATAATTTGGTGTTGCCCTATTTCTGTAGTTTCTTGCTTTTGATGTATTCATTTATATTGATTCTGCCTTACTTAACCTTGCTTTCTGTTTTGTTGTCTTTGAACATTAAAGTTGAATTTCCTTCAGTTCACACTTGAGTCTCATTCAGTTGATTATCTGCTTCTAGTTAAAGGGGACCTATTATGCAAAATTCACTTTTTTTGCATATTTTTGTATTACCATTTGGGTATCTGCTGCTTGTAGAAACAGCCCAAGTACAAAAAAACCCAAACAAACAAAAAAAAAAAACATCCAGCCATTCTTTGACAATAAGTAAATGTTTTCTTGTGTCTGCAAAACGACCTGTTTCAAAAACCTCAGAATTGTTGTGTCACAGTTCTTGTTACCTACCAACGCCAAGCTGAGCCCAGCCCCTCACCTAGCAACCCAAGTGGAGCTCCACCCACTTCATTACAAGAAGACCATCACGTTAGTTGTGCTGGTTTTACTGCTGAACAATGTCTTCTGGAAAAGGAAATGTTTTGTAGTCGGCTGCAATATAGAACATGTGTCCATGCATGTTCTCCCAGTCACCAAGAACATAGCTGCATAGCTTCATTTTATTTTTGATGGCAATGTCCCCATGATATTGCCAAACAAAGTTGAAGTTTGAACAGCTCAGCTGTACCAATAACACGTTTCTGTTGAAGTCACAACAGGTTTGTCTAAACTAACATTAGAACTATGTTAATAAAAGAGAAGAAAAGTTGGACAATAAATAAAACAGATCTTTACCAGGTGACCGTCCGGCCACTTTTCGGGTTTGGACCTGGTGATTGCCAGTGTTCCGACCTGCTACCAGTCATGGTTCAGACCCTCTCCTACTTGACAAATGTTGGTTTGAAACCCCTAAGTGCTCCTGTCCCAAAGTCAGAATCCTCAGAGTTTGAATTATGATATAAATGTGCGTCAGATCCGCAGCATTTAATCCTTCAGTGAGTTTTTATGTTTTGAGACAGGACAATGAGTTGGGGGTGTGGCCAACAGCAGATTATTTGCATTAAAGTGATGTAGCCCTAAAACCGCTTATTTTGAAAAGAGCTCAAAACAGGCAGAACCAATCAGGTGAAATCTTAATATCAATGATTTTGTGTATTAAATGTAAAGAACATGTTTTGTATAGCCCACAGACCTATCACGACTTGTTTAAGGAGCATAATAGGTCCCCTTTTAAGATCCATGTTTTTTCTTCTTTTTTAGCTGAGTCATTGTACTTTGTTTTTCCTTCATGCTTGAATTTGTTCCTATGTTATTACACTTGTGTTTTTAATGGATGTATTACCATGCAGCATCTTTGTTTATTAAAGTCTTTTTTTGTTTGTTTGTTTTATTGACTTCCTTCAGTTTTGACTCTGCAGTTTTTGGGTCTGTATTATTCTGCACATTTGTGTTTTCTAAGGTCAGCTGGCTGTGGTGGACATCTTGAATTGAGGTGGACCCAAAAGTTAATTGTTGAGACGATTGTAGATGTACATCCAATCAATATTTACTGAAAATTTCATTAAAATCAATCCAGTGGATCACGAGATAGCTTGCTAACAAACTGACTCCAAATAATTAATGACAAACTTTTAAACGAAAACCTTGTGCAATTTGTCTATGCTCAGAATATGGGCTGGGATCAGTACCAGTTACTACAACTCCAATATTTATGTCAGTATCTGTAAAACTGAACACATCAAGTCTCAGTTTAATACTTGTTAAATTAACTGAGTTATGCCCTTTTGCATATTCTAAAGTCAATTGGTTGTAGTAGCCATCTTGAATCAAGTTGACTCAAAAAGTTAATCAATTGTAGATTCACATTTCATGATTGTTTAGTGAAACATTTTGGTAACAGTAACGCACAGACATAGGCAAAAATGTTATTGCCCTTGTTGCAACGAGCAATCAGTAAAAACAGGGTGAGAAGGAGAAGATTGAAGGTCAGTGTAGACACACAAAGAAGCACCTATGTCTGCCCTGCTTCAGAGTAGCAGGTTTTCTAAGTATGGCTTTAACATAAGGTTGGACTTTAATTGTGGAATCACTGGAACAAGCACACAACCAATATAGCATTTTGTGACAATCAACTACAGAAGAAAATGGGAATCAATAATCTACCCCCCTCCTCCAACCCCTGCAGAGAAACAACATACAACGTCTAACCAGGACCACAGCTGCACATCTTTCAGCACAAAAAGTTACAAGTAATCTGGCTATAGATGCCCACAAAGCACAGATGAAGAGTCAGCGTGGAACTGCCAAAAGATTATGTCGTTCGTCTCAGCTCAACACATATTGACGCAAGAGGTGCAGAGATCTGTCTTACAGTGACAGTTCTCTCTACTGCTCTTTGTTATCCTGTCAACTAGAAAAAAAATAATGTACAAACATCTCTTTTGACATGACATCCTATTTCTGCTCTAACAAATGGCTACTGTGGAAAAAAAAATTACCATCAGAATAGCCACTACTGATTAGAAAACTGCATAAACTGAAAAAAGCTAATTTAGTGATTGTTCTAGTCAGCCACTAAAAGGTATCAAATAAAATTACTGTGCGCTCCTAAAAAGCCGAAGACATGTAATTACTGTAACATATTAGCTTTTCACCACTGATATTTTTTTTACTCTGCTTTATAGACAAATAACTATTCTGATCAAATAACTATTTTTATTGATTTGAAAGACACAAGTAAAAAAAGAGACTTAGATAAAGTCAACACAAAACATGATATGTTTAGGCATGCTGCAGCTCAGTGTTCTTGAAGCTCAGAACATAATTTAATACTCATCAAATGAAGGGCTCCGGTGCTAATTTTACATCTTTAAGGTGACAGATCACAAGGGATTGTACTGGTGTCTAAAAACAATAAAATATTTTAATCTATAAAGGGAGAGTCTGGTCATTTTTGAAGAGATGTTCTGTTTTTTAGTTGACATCAGTCACAGAACATGGAGTATGGAGAAAATGGCAATAGTATTCGTCCAGGATAGGCTAATGGCTATCGAAACAAGGGCCGGTTTTTTAAAATACATTTTTTAAAAGTTTTACACGACATTAGGTAATACTTAACCTCTACAGTTATGCATGACACTTTTTGTTTAGTTTGTTGTCGTTTTCTCAACTGATCAACATCTGTGGTACGATGTGAATATATATGTGCAGAACATAGACCTTGTTTATGCTAAAGGTGATGAGGCTGCTGAATGTATCAAGGTTATGTAAAGTACTTTGCTGATTATATCAGTGTTTTATTGAAAACACAGAGGTACTTATTTAAATATTTTTTCTTATTTAAATAATTATTTCACTTTTTTACAGCTTAAAATGACATTACTTACTGATGAATGCAGCATAATCAAACCTTTGGTTCATTGCACCTTTTTCTGCTTTAGGGATTAGTTTATATTTTCATTTGGGAAAGCTTATCCACACACTCTCAAGTCATTTTGTCGTATATTTAGACTAAGGATAATGTCAGGTTTTGTTTTTATGTATGGTGAGGTAGCACACATCATTGTTCTGATGCTTCTGCTAAGAGGGGGTGGTGGTCTGTTTTGAGTTTTTGGGGGGTTGCTTGATTTGGTTCCAGTGGCAATTGGGTTGGCACCTACCCCATATTTTTCCAGACCTATGCAGGTTTCACTTATTGTGATGATGCTGCCTTTCCTTTTCTTTTTCTTTTTTAACCTTAGTTTGAATATAGCACATATAGTAAAATAATTATTGGTATAATGCAAATCAGCTACTGTATTTTCGGTACTATAGGGCACACTGGAATATAAGACACACTGTCAATGAATGGTCCATTTTTGAACTTTTGTCATAATGCGCACAGGACTATAAGGCGCATGAAGTGAAACAAAACAGCCCTGTGTCTTTTCGGAGAATACTGCACCAAAGTAAACGTCAAGTATAAACGCTTACACTGCTCACTGAGGTCCGCCTTTAGCATTGATTATGGCACGCATTCGATGTGGCATTATTTCCATAAGCTTCTGCAATGTCACAAGATTTATTTCCATGTGTTGCATTAATTTTTCACCAAGATCTTGCATTTATGATAGTAGAGCCTTCTCCAGCACATCCCAAAGATTCTCAATGGGGTTAAGGTCTGGACTCTGTGGTGGCCAATCCACGTGTGAAAATTATGTCTCTCACTCCCTGAACCACTCTTTCACAATTTGAGCCCGATGAATCCTAGCACTGTCATCTTGGAATATGCCCATGCTATTAGGGAAGCAAAAATCCATTGATGGAATAACCTGGTCATTCAGTATATTCAGGTAGTCAGCTGACCTTTGACCTCATTCTTTGAGCTCATACTGTTGCTGAACCTAGACCTGACCAACTGCAGCAACCCCAGATCATAGCACTGCCCCCACAGGCTTGGACAGTAGGCAACACTTCACCTGCCTCTCTTTTTACCCTGATGTGCCCATTGCTCTGGAACAGGGGAAATCTGGGCTCATCAGACCACATGACCTTCTTCCATTGCTCCAGTGTCCAATCTTTATGCTCCCTAACAAATTTAAGCCTTTTTTACAGGTTAGCCTCACTGATTAGTGGTTTTCTTATAGCTATCCAGCTGTTCAGTCCATATCCCTTGATTTCCCTTCACATTGTGTGTGTGGAAATACTTTTATTTTCACTATTAAACATAGCCCGGAGTTCTACTATTGTTTTTCTTCGATTTGATTTTATCAAACATTTAAGTGATCACCGATCACGATCATTCCGGATTTTTTTCCGGCCACATTTCTTCTTCAAAAACGATGGGTCCGCACTATCCTTCCAATTTTTAATAATGCGTTGGACAGTTCTTAACCCAGTTTTAGTAGTTTCTGCAATCTCCTTAAATGTTTTCTCTGCTTGATGCATGCCAATGATTTGTGTGTGTGTGTATCACATGAGTCTGCATTAAATGCACTTGCTTGCTTTGCTGAATATCTAATATTGTATTTCAATTAATGCAAAATAACTACACACATCATTCCATCATTATCTCCAAAGCTATAATTACTCCTTCAGATTGTTTATTACAAAAAAATGAAATTGACCAAACTAACAAATACATTTTCAATGGGATTAAGTCTGTAGATAATATATTTTTTATTGATAATGATTTTTAAGATTTGGGAGAAATTTCTGTGGACCTGCAGAGAGCAGGAGTTGTATCTGAGGCTGTAAACTTGAAATCAAAGTGTAGTTGATGCAATCAGGGGGCTTTGCTGCTTCACAGATGAGCATATTTGGAGATCATTCAACAAGCAAACATTTTACTATTTGTTTTGCTTTACACATTATTTCACATCCAAGATCGGAAGACTGGAGTTCATCCCATTCGACTCTGCAGGCAGGAGGAAACTGATCTGCCAGCCCATCACAGAGAACAGACACTTACATTCACAGCCTGGAGCATTCTAAAGTCTTGGCTCCGCTTGAACAACTTTTTTTCAGGCTGCACTGAGAATCTACACCAGCATACTGCACTTAAAAACAAAACCACCCTGAAGAGTAAAGGGAAAACCCTTCATCCTTTAGCCATTCCTGGTCAATGACACTAATCTCTTCTTACAAATATTATCCAGTCAGCAAGTTATCCAAACTAATCAACCATCGTATTCTAAAATAATCACAGTGTTCTTTATTGAGCCACATGAGCATTTCAAGGTTTGACATCTCTGTTAGCTGGACTAGATGTTAAAGAAACAGTCTGGTAATTTTTGATGTGTCAAACAGTTATCAATAATTAGTATCTTGTTGCCATGACATCAGTCATAGAGCACAGAGTATCAGAAGTCTTCATCTAGGCTAGGCTTACAGCTAGACAAATAACGGCCCATTTTCAATTTTTTTTAGACTTGTAAAACAAGTCTTTGTCAAATATGATAGTGATCTGAAAGAAAGCTATATTAGCTAATAATAAACCTCTACACTTGACACTGTTTAGTTTGTTAATGTTTTCTGTATGAGTACTGAGCATATACCGTTTTGTACCACTGGTGCTGTGGCGTCTGAATGTATAAGTGGCTGGAAGCTGATCAGCGTATCTAGTCATTCCAAAAGTACTCAACTCCTGGTGGACTGATACATTCAAGAGCCTTTCAGCAGAACCTGCATACAACTGTGACCATGCATGTTCAGGCTGATTTTTTTTTTTCTTTTTGTAAGATTATCAAAAAGACCTTAAAAATAACAACAACAAAGAGGTCACAAAAATAGAATGACAAGAAATTATATCTAGACAGACTGAATTGAGTCAATAAAGATTTTTCATAAAAACCTTGTGGTTTCATCAAAGTCAGAGAAAAGACGAGACAGACAGACAAGAGCAGCATATGGGAGAGTCCCTGTTCTCTTTGTGACACATGAGCTGTGACAAACGAGCTCTGCAGACAGACCCTTCGGACACATTGCACTCCTACAAATGGGAAAGCAGCCATGGTCTTGTCCATATGTGTCCTTTGTGAAACACACACACACACACCTCTGATGCAGCAACTGTCAGCTTGAACGGTTATCTGAGGAGTCTGTCAAGTTTCTGTGCTGTCAGATGAGCATTTGCTGCCTCATTAACCTCTCAGATCCCCTCTCAATCTGTTGGTGTGTGGTCAGCTCCTTGTATTGAACAAGTTTAATTCAGATTAATGAGTAGGAAGCTCACAGACTGGGTGCTACTTCCAAAGTCAAAAAAATCTGAGAACATCCATCCATTTTCTTTACCCGCTTCTCCATTCCGGGTCGCGGGGAGCTGGTACCTATAAATCTGAGATCATGTGAGTCCAATGTTTGTACCTTTTGACACAGCATTGCAGTTAAAATATCTGAACAATAACTTTGTAATAACATTCTATTATATCACATTACCAGCAGGCTCTCTCAGAGAATATCAGATTTCATCCAAGAGTTTAGTCCCAAGAGTTGAAACTAATGCATCACTTGTTCTGTCTTTTGCCAAATGTCAGTCTCTGAAAATGTTTCACTGTGCTGCAAAAACTGGCTGGAGATGATCCATGTGACTCCTCTGAGGTGCACAGAGGGATTTGGCTGAGAGGGATGAAAGGTCTCTGGGCTGAACTCTCTCCGTCTGCCACTGTACTCACCATCACCTCCCTAAGTTACCAGAAATCTGTTCCACAGAAAATGCAACCTTAATAATTTCCGACTTTATATCTGGTTTCAAACATTCAAAATATTTCATGTTTTGACTGTAAAATTTTAAATGTAGGTTCATTATTTAGGCCTTTTAAAAATCAATTTAAAATATATTAAAAGAACCATAGCACATTAGCTCTTTGTAATATCTGTAAAGTGTTTCAAATTAAAATGAGGAGATTCAAGCGGTGTGAAAAGCAAGGAAAAGAAAACGATTTTCTACAGTAGTAAAAAGCAAATGCTGGCCTGTGGGCCAGTATGTGTGAAGTGGAGGTTGGGACTGGGTGTAATGGAAGGCACCCACGAACAAACTACAAAAGAATGAAAGCAATGTGAAAAGGGGGATGATGTATTTGCATGCATTTTTTACTTTAAAATAACCTAATAACATCAGAAATAATCAATTAAAAGGGGCCCAAACCAAACAGCCTCTCCAAAGACACATGGCTCAACACAGAAGGGCCAGCTTTTCAGCACAGGACTCAGCTTTTCACCTACACCTCAAGGATAAGGAACACTCTTTTGAGGACCAAAATGTTCATATTTTGGACCGAGAAAACAGATAGTTTGAGAGGGGTGTGTGAAAGAAGCCATTTATTTCAAATGAGAGAAACCAACTTTAAACAGAGGAGGATGTGTCAGATTTCACATTTTATAAACCTAAAATGGAGATTTAAGTCTGATACCCAGTCAATTTTACACTAATCAGCACCTTCATTCATGTGACCAAAGTGGCTCATTTGTGAGTTAGACAAACAAAGACCCTATTGAGCCTCTATTGTTAGGAGAGTGGGGGCAATCTGCATGTGAATCTATCTTATGCACCATCTCAGTTTTAAGAGCTTGAACTCCACGCTCTGCTTTTTGAATTGAGAAAGCTTCTCGGATGGGAAGCAAAATGTCTTCAGCTACAGAATCTGTGTATAATTCGGTCTTTCCATTTTCAATTGGCAATCAAAAATCAAATAATGAAAAACTGAGTGGTTATTTTGTTTTTTATTATAACACCAAAAACAACAAAATAAAAATGTCTGGTTTTTCATATTTCACTTTTAGGCTAAGATCGAAAATACGAAATTGAAAAACGGGCACAGGGAGAACATGGGCCGGGCTTGGGGGGCACAGTCTCCCCTTCTTGCTCCCGTCCTGGTGTCTGCACTGGTTCAGCAGGGGCTGGGGTTTTGGGGGTGGCTGGAGGGTTTTGACGGCGTCATTGGGGGCCTGCCTGTGGGTTGCTGCCCCCTTGGTGTGGGGTTGTTCGTGTGGGTGCCCGAGCCATGTCTCGGAGTGGTGGGCTCCCGCTGGGTGGTCTATGGCTCCTGGGGTTTGCCTGGGTTTGGCTGGGGTCCCGAGGGCTCCGCAGGGCTCTGAGGGCGTCCTCTCCTTCTAGACCCCCCCAGGGGGTTGGCCCAACAAGGGGAATGGCTATATGTCCTTTCACCTTGGTCCTTCTGGGTTTTGGCTGCTGCGGTTGACTGGTGCCTGCCCGGTGTGTTGGGGGCTCTGGGGGGGCCTCTCCTGTTTGGTGCTGGGCAGTCTCTCTACTGAGGGCTGGTGTTGGCGCCAGGCTGTTGGGGGGTCGGGTCCCGGGCTTAGCCGGCGGTAGGTGGCGGCGTGGCTTGTGCCCTGCATCTCTTCCCATACCTCTTTGTCATGGGGGTTGCTGACCCTGTGCTTCGCTGGCAACCTACCTCTGTGCGGATGCGCAGCTGCCTTAGGGTGGTGCCTGTTGTGTGTTTGCCTGGGACTGCTGCTGCCTTCTGGGGCTGGATCCACATGTCCTTTTCTCTAGGGTGCTGTAGATGGCAAACCTTCTACTGTTCATGGCACCTTTTTTATGCACACACATAACATGAACAGACCTTTTGTATGTATGTATGTATGTATGTATGTATGTATGTATGTATGTATGTATGTATGTATGTATGTATGTATGTATGTATGTATGTATATATGTATGTATGTATGTATGTATATATGTATGTATGTATGTATGTATGTATGTATGTATGTATGTATGTATGTATGCATGTGTTTGTATATATAGATATATTGTATTTTTTTATTATTTATTTGTATTATTATGTTTGACTTTTTGATTTTTTATTGTATTTACATATGTGTATGTATCTATGTGTATGTGTATATATATGTATATGTGCATGCGGATTTATGTACATGTGTATATGTAAGTATAAATACATATATATGCAGTCAGTCTCTCAGTGTTTCTGCTACACATACCCTTTCACCCCACCCCCCTACACACACACACACACACACACACACACACACACACACACACACACACACACACACACCTTTGCACACCAATTCACAAAAACGTCCTGATAATTAAAGGTCATACAAACAGGTTGTTATTACAACAATGTGGCCTGCCTACTCTAATGCTAGATTCAGATTCATTCTTGATTCATTAAAATAATTCTTGCATTTGGATTCTCATTTTGAGATACTCTTATTGTAGAGCAAATCTGTTATGGCACATGAAGGCAGATTTGAATAAAGGAAGATCTTTATTCATGCACAGGTACAAGTGGTCAGAAAATGGTGGACTGCCCACTCCAAGTCAGGGCTTTTGCCCCAAGATGAGGAGTCTAAGTATCTAGGGGTCTAGCTCACGAGTGAGAGAATGACGGAGCGGGAGTTCAACCGGTGGAATTAGGCCAAGCTAAGGGAAGGGAGATGATAATGAGCCTGGTGGCATCCAAGTCCAGGGTGGCTCCACTCAGAAGGAGCACACTGCCATGTCTGGAGCTCATGGGAGCCGTAATAGCTGCAAGACTTGGGAACATGCTCATTAAAGCCCTTCAACTAGACCAAAAACAGCTACATTTATGGACATACTCAATGAAAGTGCTGCATTGGATTTGAAGTTCTGCTGGCAGGTGGAAACAGTTTGTGTCCAACAGAGTCATGGAAATCCAGTCTCTAATCGATCCACAAGCATGGTCATATTGCCAAGGGAAAATCAATCCAGCCAATCTCCCCACCAGAGGTTTGTCCGTCCAGGAACTGATGCAGAGCGCATTGTGGTGGAATGGACCTTGTAGCCTAAAGTTACTTGATCAGTCAAAAATCATTCAGGAACCTGTTCAGGAAGACAATGTGACATCTGAACTGAGATCCAAATACCAGATTGCAGTATGCCTTGTCAATCAAGATCCAGAGTTCTTAAAACCAGTGTTAGATCTGGAGAAGTACAGCAAATTGACAGCCTGGATGAGGAGATTAATCACAAATGCCCACTCAAGTACAAAAATCAGTGGTGAGTTGACAACAGAAGAGTTGGAAAAGGCAGGGAAACACTGGATAAAAGTGACTCAGATTCGAGGTTTCAAGTCAGAAATTGCGTGTGTCCCAATTCAGCGGCCGCATCCTTCGAAGGCCAGATTTGAAGGCCGATTACGTCACAGTGGCGCGCCGAAGGCTGTCCCAATTCGAAGACTCCTTCAAATGCGGCCCACATATGCGTACTCCTTTTCCCCGATTTGAAGGATGGCTCCGGTGTATCCTTCTCAGCCCATCCTATCCCAAGATGCATTGCGGGTATACCTGGTCTAACGGAAAATTATTTTTACAATGGCGGACGTAGCGAAAGTGGAGTACACTTTTAAATGTAAGTATGTTAAAATCTGGGATTACAAATATCAAAAACCTAGCTTTCATCAAGCTTCGCAATAAAAACAGCCACATTTTTACGGGCGCAAAAAACTCAGCCGCTGTGGCATGGAGGTAGAAGAATGTTTCATTCATAAAAGTTTTATTATCTCCATACTGTCCTTAATCTATGATCTAAATGAAATATAGCTCCTACTGTGTCGTTCTGTGAAAACTGTAGTTTTTAAATATGGGTTTAAGACTTTATTTTCCATGTTTCCCTCTTCATTCATTTTTTGTTGATGTTATTAGGATAATTTTGGAGAAGATGGGCCTGCAGGGGAAGGTGACGCCTTTGCAGGCAAAAAAAAAGGGACAACTTAAAAAAGAAATATAAAGTATGTACATGTGTAATAAAGAATATAATTTTTACATGTGAGGTTTAAAGGAACATGTTTGTTGCTCTTTTTGCGAACTGTGATGTCTTATTTCCTCTGTTTAGGACTGCAAATATCCAGGGTCAGGGGAAGGAGTGAGTGGGAAGCCCACTGCTGCGACTTGGCCCTGGTTTGTCCTCATGGATGAGGTTTTAGGACAGAGGCCTTCCACTGCACCTCCTGTCCTAATTGCCTCCATCACTGAGGACACTCCAGGTCCAAGCGCAGCAGTGGCTGACCAAGAAGAAGACAGGGCTGAGGAGCAAAGAGAGGAAAGGAGACAGGGAAGAAAGAGGCAGCAGGACAGAGAGGATGAATTTATGAACTTATTCAGGCAAGATATGAGGCAGCAGAGAGAAGCAGAAGAGAGAAGAGCATAAGAAAATAGGGAGCGAATGGAAAGGCTTTTCTCAATTCTAGAAAAAATTGCAAAGAAATGAATTGGTTGTATTTTTTTTGGTTCTTGAAAATGTTGTTTTTGTTTTAAATTTCTAAAATAAAGTTTTTACAAAAAATTGACAATAATTAATTTTATTAACAGTAAGTTCAATAAAAAAAACTGCAGAGCTATTTACAATAAATATTTGCAGGATTAACCTGAATGTCCTCTTCCTGGACCGTTTATTTAAACTTTTATTCACTAAACAGGAAGTCTCTGGCAGTGCTGCTGGATTGGGTGAAGAAGGATCAAAGACATGGCGGCGACGATATAATTCTTGCAATTCTTCTAATATTTAAAAAGTGGTAAAAAAAAATAATAAAATTTCTGTTTCCATTATCGCTCTTTCCGTTTGCGTACTGTTACGGTTGCTAGGCGACAGGACTTACTCCGAGGTAAATCTGAAGGCTAGACCGTCTCAATTCACAACCGCTGACTTCCTGTCTACCCGGTCTTCGAAGGACCCGGCCTACATATACCTGGTAGGCCGGGTCCTTCGAAGGATGCGGCCGCTGAATTGGGACACACGCATTGATATGATGAATCAAAATAACTTCCTTATCAATGACTCTAAAATTCAAGAACTGAACCCATTTCTAGATGAAGATGAGCTGCTTTGTGTAGGAGGAAGGTTGCAACAATCCGAACTGTCATACAGAGAAAGATACCCATGAATTTTACCTGGTCATCACAGATACACAGAAATGTTGGTGCAGAGTCAACATGTGAAAATGATGCATGCAGGTGTTCGAGACACTTTAGTGCAAACTAGAGACTTTAGCTGTGCATGTTGGAGCCAATGATCTGGCAAAGCAAAAATTGGAGATTCTGAAAAAGGACTTTAATATTCTTCTGGACACTATGGGAAAATTAAAAATGATGTTATTTCTCAGTGGTCCAATTCCATCACCTCAATGGGGAGACGAAAAACACTCCAGGCTGGACATGATAAACAAATGGCTGATTAAAACCTGCTATGCCAGCTCAGTGACCTTCATCGATAACCTCGGGATCTATTGGCAGCGCTTTCACCTCTTTGGAAGAAGTGGACACAATCTTAACAAACATGGGATAAAGCTGCTCGCTGCAAACATTTTCTACTTTGTCAACAAGAACAACACAGAAGAAC
>NC_051444.1:32614009-32618665 GCF_001649575.2 Kryptolebias marmoratus
AGACTTTAAAATACTGTTGTTAGTTTATAAATCACTGAACGGTTTAGCACCACAATACATTAAAGATCTGTTATCGCTGTACCAACCGTCTAGACCCCTCAGATCTTCTGGTTCTGGACTGCTCTGCATCCCCAGAACTGGAGCTGAACAGGATTTAAAGAAGCTCTGGGAGAGCATTAAAGAGCCACAGCTGCAAAACCTCTTCTCCGATATGTGCATCACATGGAGGTTGATTGCTGAATGAGCATCCTGGTGGGGAGGATTTTAGGAGAGACTTGTGAGGTCAGTAAAGGTAACTCTAAGAAAGATACTCGGCAGAGCAAAACTAAGTTTTGAAAAAATGTGGACTACTCTTACTGAAGCAGAGGCCATAATAAATGCCAGACCTCTAACATACATGCACAATGATGTGAATGAACCACATCCTCTGACACCTGCTCACTTCTTAGTGGGTCAAAGACTCACTAGTTTGTCTCCAAGGGCATTTTCAGCTGACACTAAGCATCCAACAGCAACTAAGGAAGAGATGACACAGAGATGGTGGGACAGGCAAAGACTCATGACCAACTTCTTGAATTGATGGAGGAAAGAATACTTGTTGGGCTTAAGGTCAGCACATTGTTGTGACATGCTGTCGCTGTCCAAACTGCAGATGGGAGATGTAGTGCTCATCGCAGAGGACAACACTCCAAGGTAGAGCTGGAAGCTGAGAAGAATTGAAGAACTGTTTCCAGACCGTGACGGACTGGTGAGATCATGTGCTATCTGAACGGCAGTCAGGACTGTTTGGTGGAGACCGATCCAGTTGTTGTATCCTTTGGAAATTTAGATAAACATATCGGGGGGGAGGATGTTGAGAATTTGTTTGGGTTGGACCGGGATTTGTTCATGACTTATTATTTGGGATATTATAATTTAATATAATTTACTATTTTGAGTTGCAACTGTTGTTTCACAGAGATTTAGTTAATATCTGTTTTAAAACGGACTATTTGTGGACATTTAATAGAATGGACTACAAATCCCATGATGCTTCAGAAGTAGAAGTAGAAGAAGAAGACAATATGGAGGGTTTCTGAGAGCAAATTACTCCCATATTTTGAAGATGTGTGTTGTGGGAGTAGAGTGCAGAGCAGGCGAGAAGGGTGAACACTTACACCCAAGTTTAGTGCTGGTTGCTGGAAGACCAAAAATGAAGTTGGTCGTTTTTCTAGCCTCACTGTGTGTCCGTCAGCTTGTCAAAGAAAAGCACTGGCATCACATTTATGAGAAGCAGAGGGAGAAAAGTGAGCAGCAGTAGTGCAGGTTTATATCTCAGAGAGTTTTGCTGCAGATTCTGTCCAAAGACTACCTCCATATCGAAGACCATGCAGAAAGCATTGCAATGGCGGGTGGCATTTCTTTTTTTTGGGGGGGGAGTTGCAACAGGAATCATAAAAATAAAAAACAAATTAGGTCAGCACAGTGATCAACTCACTGTAAACAGTGGATTTATACACAAACTCCAGGGTTTGTATATCTGAAATGCCAAGGTGCCGAGAGAGGTGCCCTGTGGGCTGCATAAGTTAAAATAGCTTTAACTTCCATTCAGTTTAATTCAGTTTATTTATATAGTGCCAGTTCATAACAAAAGTAATCTCAGGACAGGGTATGAAAACATTCACATACATTATAAAAAGCCAATTAGTAAAAGTTATCTGAAGAGGCCAGCAGAACACCAGCGCAGTGTGCAAACGACATACACAATAAATTAAAATGTATTCCTATTTTGAGGTCTACTTGGTTGAAATTGAAATTCTGTGTGAATTTTTTTTTTTTTTTTGGCTCAACACAATGCATGACTATACACAAAACATTTTGCAGGATCTCTACCATTTCCTTCACTTCCTCATTACCTAAACTGAGTTTGTCTTGCACTAATGTGGAATGTACATTTGTTTTTATTGTATTTTGTAATATAGCACATATTTAAAAAGTACTTGGACAATATAAAAGGACAAAACGTTTTACTCTTCCATTTTATTTAGTTCTCAAAGAGCATTAAGAAAATTACGTCATCATCATAGATACAATACTAAAATGAAGTATTGAGCTGCACATCATAAAAAAACATGAGAGCAGATGTTAACTTCACATTAATTTTGCTCAGTGCAGAAATCAAAGTACTTAAAACTGATTAATTTATTTAGCTATTGTTTTAATTAATAATTTTATGTTAATGGCATATTTCTAACCCAGAGGCCAGTCTCATTAGGCAGTATATTTGATAATGTGGATTACAGTGCTGAGGGAAACTTTTTTTGAGACGTCATGGTGACCTCAAAGGTCTAGGATTGATTCATCCACAACAATTTTGTTGTTGCATGTTGCAACAATATTTCATCTTCAATTCTGGATTCTTCACATTTTGGTGGTTTGGACATAATTCAAGTGTGGACAAGATGACAAGCCACAAGTTTCTCATTCTGTAGACTTTTTGCACTAATAAGTTCTGGTACAGCTCATGTCTCTTATGTTTCTGATCAGATTACAAACACAACTGACTTGATGCCACTCACATGTGCCTCTGCCTTGGTGAAATTTTCCTCTTTGTTTCAGTGACTCATCATGAGACATGCTGTAATCCCTCACCTAGCCCGTCTCCCCTCCACTTTACGTATTGCTCATGCCTCTGCAGATATAAAGAGGCCAACACACAGTGGAGTTCCACCAATCTCAGAAGAATCTAAATGGAGCATAATCGGCCACCCTCTTTTTTTTCTCTCCTTCCTTCATCTGCTCCGTCACTCTAATCTCTCCGTCTCCCATGGTCATTCTCAGTTTTCAGCGAATGACTGAACACTTTTATTCCCCCAAGAAGCAAATGCATGGAATTAATTAACTTAAGTTTTGAAGGCTCCTACTACTTGTTCTACTTTAGTTTGTGTATCTGCTTTCCCCACCCTGCTGCCAGGCTGAACTCTGCTTGTTTATTGTAAAATACGTCATTTTCTTTTTTTTCCCCACCCGCGTCAACTTGACGCGTTGGTCACCGCACGAGGGTGGGCGCGCCAACAGTGACGCAATCTTGCTGTCCCCGCCCCTGCATGAAGGCCTTTCGTGGTGTTGCGTCGCGTGGTCGTGCATTTCCCAGTTTTTATAACTTGGCGCAGACTGCGAGCCACGAGTTCACCCTTATCAGCATTGATCCCTCTATGAGAGATAATCAAACGGCTCAAAACTCACGGAAGGAGTTTACTGCTGCAGCCGATAAAAAGTAGTGTTTATAGACCACAGAGGTAAGAAATATTAGTTCTATGATGGGCGAAATAATCAATGAGCTAAATAAATCAATGAAAGTCAAACTGAAAGCTTAAAGTTTAAACATCCTCTTTGCATCACAGCCAGAAAATCTGCTCTCTCTTTTTTTTTTTTTTTTACCGTATTTCCACTGGTTACGTTTAACCAAAAATGGTTAGTTGAGCTGAAATTCAGCAGGTGGCTTTACAAGACTGAATACGGTAAGCATGTTTTGTGCTTAGTGAAAATATTCTCCTTGTTTACCATTAAAATGATGCTATTAAATTCATCATTAGATATGCTTTGTTTTGTTATGTGTAGTGATCCAACATGCAGCCTGTGCCACAAAAAGCATAGTACATTACAGCATCTCTGTTTTTCAGAGTTCTCTGTTGTTATCCATTGGCCTTGATGTAAGACGTGTGTTGGTGCCTTGTTTGCACTTTTTCATTTATGTTAATTTAATTTATTTGTAAATGTGACTTAAATTAGCATTCAAATTAAGTGCAATCAGTTAGTATTTACTTTAATTGTATTTTTGTTAAAAAAGTATTTCAGAAGTGCCTTTTTGTAAAACTGTAGTTGTGTAAATATTTGACACAAATATCTTACAAAATCACATAATAAATAGCCATATTTTCAACTTTCCTGTCAATTTTAATCTTTTTTTTTACTAAATCACAGTCAGCCGCCGATTGGCCGGCAAACAGCCACGGAATAACCTCTTTTCTGGGGGAAACCCTGGCCTTCTGACACTCTGGCAACTGTTTCTAAAAGGAGATGATAGAAGAATGTGAGAAAAAAAAACTGAAATAATATGCGCATCCTAAAACAAAAGTTTAAAATATTTAAAACAAATAAGATTCACTTAAAGCAATGCATTAGCAATATTTTAAAAAGGCACAAGCCTTAAAGCACTCTTATTACTACTTTCCAGCTTGACAGTATTCCTTCATAACTTTCATCTCGCTACTTCTTCAGCAGCTTTTAAAAAAAAAAAAAAAATTCAATAAAATGTGCAGCTCAGTCAGTAATGTGCTATGGTTTAGGCAGCTCATTGAAGGCAGATGGTGCCATTTTTCACACTAGGTTACTCTGTATTTTACGGGGTATCAGTCATTTTGATGTTACAATGTCTTTTTACCTTTAAGTTTAGTTTGTTTAATGTGTATAATCTTGTGTGTAAACAAAGGGACTTTATTTTGATGAAACAAATTAAGATAATCAAGTTTAAATCCATCCATCCATCCATCCATCCATCCATCCATCCATCCATCCATCCATCCATTCTTTTCCGCTTATCCGGGGTCGGGTCGCGGGGGTAGCAGCCTAAGCAGGGAGACCCAGACTTCCCTCTCCCCAGCCACTTGGGCCAGC
>NC_051444.1:32619189-32633571 GCF_001649575.2 Kryptolebias marmoratus
CTCGTGCTCCTTTTTCCTGATGTTGCAATCACTCGGTATTGCTACATCCACCACAACTGCTTTCCTCTGTTGTTTATCCACCACCACAATGTCCGGTTGGTTCGCCATTACCATTTTGTCTGTCTGGATCTGGAAGTCCCACAGGATCTTAGCTCGGTCATTCTCCACCACCTTTGGGGGTGTTCCCCACTTTGATCTATGGGCTTCCAGTCCATATCTTGCACAGATATTTCTGTGTACTATGCCCGCCACTTGATTATGTCGTTCCATGTACACTTTTCCTGCCAGCATTTTGCACCCAGTTGTTATGTGTTGGACTGTCTCGGGGGCCTCCTTGCACAGTCTACACCTTGGGTCTTGTCTAGTGTGGTAGATCTGAGCCTCTATTGCTCTGGTGTTTAGGGCCTGTTCCTGTGCAGCCAGGATGAGTGCTTTTGTGCTGTCTTTAAGTCCGGTTTTTTCCAGCCATTGGTAGGACTTCCTGATATCAGCCAGTTATTTGTTGGTGGTACATTCTGTGTAGGGGCTTATCCTCCCATGATGGTATCTCCAGTACCTCATCCTCTCTTCCCCACTGTTCGAGACATCCACTGAGCACATCATCTGTAGAGGCTTTGTTCTTGATGTATTTATTGATCTTAGATGTTTCATCTTGGACAGTGGCTCTCACACTCACTAGTCCTCTGCCTCCTTCCTTACGGCTTGTGTACAGTCTCAGGATGCTGGATTTTGGATGGAACCCTCCATGCATGGTTAGTAGTTTCCGAGTTTTAACATCTGTGGCCTTTATCTCCCCCTTTGGCCACGTAATTATTCCTGCAGGGTCTCTGATTACTGATATATATATATATATATATATATATATATATATATATATATTGTTTGTAAACAGTGTAATAAATCCCTTCTTTCTTCTTGTGCTTTGATAAAAACATGTTGTTTGTACTACTTATTAAAATGGGTCAAGGTTGGAAATTTAATGTATAATGTGAAATGTTGCAGAATTTGTCAAATTTAAGTGATGACAACTCTAGGGCCTTTTTTCCTGCTGACTGATTGTAGCTTTTTTCAATCTCAAATCTTGAAAGGGAGGCTCATCAGTAACACTGTAAAGAAAATGATTGTGCCAAATGGAATGAACATGTTTGTGTTCTACAATCACCAAACCTTTTTTTTTTAGCAGAGATACACATATCACAAGTAAAGATCAAAACAGCAATATGAACAAAGTATTACTGAAAATTTAGTTTTATTACTTAATGAAAATGGTTGCAGCAAAAACTGGTTTTGGTCATCTTTAGCCATAGCATCAATCATTAAACTCATCTTTCAAAGAACATCATACTAAATATTTTCCAATTAATATAAAATAAAATGAAGAGAAGTTAATAGTGCAGAGCTGAACTGACCTTGTAGATCAACATTTACTGATTAAAAAATAAATGCAGCAGGTTTGGTCAAATCTAGCTCAGAAAGTTACAGTAGGTGTGTGAAACAGATCTTGTTTAAAGAGGGAGAACACCTCAACAAGTTAGATAGACTGAAATCACTTCATGCTTGACATTATTTTCATAACAAATGAATCACAACTTGTCACTCTGATTGCCTATTCTTATCTTCCAAATGCTAATCAGTTAATCAGCATATTGTTTCAGGATTACCCAGCACAGTGGTTTGCTAATGAAGTAAAAACTAATCCAGAGTTGAAAAGTTGAAAATTCACAGCGGACGTCCAATTTTTATATTATTATTCAACACAGAGAAGAATTTGGCCACTTTGAGTTTCTTATTTATGATGTTACTCCAAGATGAGTGTAAAACAAAAAGGCCTATAGCACAATAAATGAGTTATTAGCAGAAATGCTGTGTTTTGATTGCAGGAACTTTTTAAGGGACATTTTGGCTGCCCTCCTCTGCTGCACAAGAGATCATTGAGGCAGAAGTCCACAAAATAGACACTTTATACTAACTAACTCAAGATGAAGGTTAGCAGCAGCATCAAAGATAAAACACGCCCTGGCCATTAGCTACTGACTATCTGAATTAAGGTTCAGGGCAATTAGATTCCTCACAAACAGTCTGAGAAACAGCTTTTTTCCCCTGAGCTGTGGTCCATCACCCTTCTCAAAACTAAACACTCCTTCAGACTACAAAAATGGGTTATGCATAGATTACACAACACAGACGTGCTCCCAATGAATGCACAAACTGTATGTATTAACAGTAACTTTCTCTGGTTTGTCAAAAAACAAACAAAAAAAAAAGTAAACTTAAATGGAGTGTGTATAACTCATGGTTGTCATTTTAGTAACAATGTATTAACCATACCTTTTGGTGACTTTATAAATGACAAAGCTAACAGCTCCATAGAACATAATGGTAATGGGGGTGACATGTTTATCCTTGCATTTTTTATGTTAGCTGTTTAGAAGGCCTTTGGTACTATTAGTTAGCCATGTTGTACCTTTAGTTTAGCAGTTTATGTTAGCTTATTTATCTTAGTAATTATTATGATGGCTGTTAGCGGGCTTCGGTACTGTTAGTTAGACTCTTGGTACCTTTAGTTTAGCAATATCTTGTTTCAGTTTATGTTGGCTTATAAACTAAGATAAACTAAACAAAAGTAAATGTACAGGAAAGCTAATTCCTGTACATTTAGATTTGTTTAGTTTATCTTACCTCATATTTTAGATATTGTTAGATTGTTAGATTCCTAAATGTTGTTTAGTTCAGCTTTAACTTTATCATGATTTCATTTAGCTACTTATCTTATCTTAGCTACTATTTTGACTGTCTTAGCTCATATTTAGATACGTTTAGTTTCATGATTTTATTTAAATTATCTTATATTTCATTTAGGTTTCACATGATTGATGTTTTTACTTCTGTATCTCTATATTTGATCATGTTTTTATGTTTGATATGATGTTTTTATTTGTATTTCATTATGTACCTGATTGTTGTTTCTATGATGTAAAGCACTTTGAATCACCTTGTTGTGGAAAAGTGCTATATAAATAGATTTCACTTCACTTCACAATGGCAATATGTTTCACAATTTTCACAATTCAAGTGTCCTGGTGCAAGCAAAGGTGAAAGGCCAACAGCAATGAGAGACACACTTGATGAAAAACGACAAAAAGGCCTATGTTTTGCTCAACAAATGGTATAAAAAGTGTCAAGACTGTTGAAATTACAGTTTGTTTGCAAAGACTTTGGAAAGTTCAAACAGTTCAAGTGTGTGACAGTTCTCACACAAAGTTGAAGACCCCATGTAAAATGTCAGAGGTTTTTTTTATTATTATTTTGCATACATCTTATGATGTACTGCTACCTGAAGTCAGAGGACACTGCTCCTGATCAAGCAGGACATTTTGATATATTTTTGTATAGGTTTTCCAAAACTGTAGGAGAAAATATGAATGAAAAACCATAAGAGTAACTGAAGAAGAATGGGCAAATAGCAATAGTTTAATGTAGTTCCTAGAGTTTCTAAAAGTTGAATGGGAGACCGAGCTTTCAGTTATCAGGCTCTTTTCCTTTGGAACCATTATTCTGTCCGTGAGGCTGATACCCCTTCTACTTTTAAGACTAGACTTGAGAATTTTCTATAATAAATCCTATAGTTACGGTTGGCTTGGGTTTCCTGAGCTATCCCTTAGTTATGCTGCTATAGGCTTAGACTGCTGGAGGACAAACTGACCACATGTCTTCACTCTGCTATTATCTACTCTCAATATTTGTATGTGCAATTATTGCTATCATTAACCTATGGTTTTCTGCCTAATAAAGAACACCTGGGCCATTTCCTGTTTGTTTGTGTCCCTTTCCTGTCCTCTGTTAAAAGTGATTTGTTCCTTTCCACAGTTGCCTCTGTGTTGCTCAGGATGGAATGCTGCCAAACCAGAGACTGTCTATTGAAAACTGACCCTCAAAACAACAGATGTTTTTCTTTGCTGAAGTGAAAGTAAAGACATTTAACAAAAAGAAACAAAAAACAATTTAAAAAACCCAATTAAACAAAAAAAAAAAGTTTTTTTGTGAGACAGTAAACTCTTTTTAATTATATATTTTTCTTTCATTCTTTCTCCGTCGTCGTTAAACTGCAGATTTGTTTTCATAAAGAAAAAGTGTGAAATTGTTCATCCTTAAAATTAGCTGCTAAATCCAACATGAGCACTTCCAGGTAAGACAACTTGTCCTAATCAAACCCAGACAAACTCCACCACAAAAAGGCTAACAAACAGATCCTGTTTCTATTTATCTCTGAAGACTGAAGGACTTGTTTAAACTATGCAGAAAATCACATTCACAGCCATTTATTTATTTATTTCTAAGGTTGAATTTAACAAGATGAAAGGAATTTCTGTTTGTAACAGAAAAAGGAAAAATCAACATTAGGTTTCATTTACATTAAGTTCAAGGCTTTGTAAACTAAAGAAGTGTGTGTAAGGTCTTGTTCATAACTGGCACTAGACAATTTATCGATTCAACTGGAAGTGTAATAGTCTGATTAAAGGAGTTCTAACCTGGCATGTAATGCACACCCCAAAATGGTTTTGCAATCGGATGTCATTGACCCATGCTATATGCAGATACAGACTCAGCCACGTCACACAGAGAGCTGTCAAATCAGTGTGACAGTAGGTATGCTGATGTTTCTGTAAAAAATGTTATACATTCCAACAATTGAACAAAATTATACCTTGACATTAACATGTTTCAGAGCCATTTGTGGTTATTTCTGGACCTAACCTAAATTATGAAACAGACCTGACACACACCACTTGTATGAATGAAAAAAAGCAAGGAGCTTAATGTCTCTTGACAGGATATCAGGGTTCTACCCTGGAGCCAGGCCTTGGGGAGGGGCTCATCACAAAGTCAGGTGCATAGTGATATGCAAAGGCAAGGGGCTTGGCATTCTGACCCTAGCATACCAAGGCTAGCTCTTGAGACATGGAATGTCACATCTCTGAAGGGGAAGGAACCTAAGCTTGTGTGTGAGGTTGAGTGGTACTGACTAGATATAGTCAGGCTCACCTCACAGTGTGGGTTCTGGAACCCTCCTCTCCTTGAGAGGAGCTGGACCGTATTCCACTTTAGAATGGCTCTTTGTCAAGACGAGGGGAGACAGAGGCAATCCCAGAATGCAAGATCATCCTTTAAAAGAAACTAATTTATTAACTTAAACAAACAGATAAACAAAAGGGCTGACGTGGCAGCAAAAACAAACAATAACAAAAATCCAAACAAAGGAACAGGACATGGCAAGGTAGGGCAAGGAGCAGAACAAGAAACAACAATGATCCAGCGATGTGGTGGAGAAAATGACCAAGTTTTAAACACAGGGTGATTATGGGAAGTGGGCACAGGTGAGTGATTACAAAAGCTGGCAGGTGGAGATGGGCGTGGCAGACAAGCAGGGGCAGACAGAAGGAAAGTGAATAATGAATGAAGCACAGGACACAGACAAGAAAACAAGAGCAAAATAAATCCAAAAGAAAACAAAACAAAACCCAATCTTTACACTCTTGGCCAAGTGTAAAGGACCTAAGCTGCAATGCAAATGTCTCTGTTTGACTGTGGATCTACATTCCTATCTTAGCCTATGGTGAATACTGTAATACAATGATCAGTGACTTCAGAAAGCTGTGTCTGAGCAAAAACTGAAAATTTTATCCTGTAAAAACACACCACAATAAAACAGCTGTCAACTGTTTTACAGATTCATTATGAATTAAATACAAGTGCTGTGTTAAATTAGGTGAATAAATTGTGACATAACACTGTTCAGATTGTTATTCTGTGATTGACAGCGCATTATATCTTTAAGTGACCACAGCAGGTCCAAAAATCTCCCTAAACAAACAGAATAACCTATAAACTAATGAGAATCTCAGAATCCTGATAAACAGCTAATTAAAAAAACTTATTTATACATTTTTTGCAGCTTATCCATGGTTGAGTAATGGAGGCAACAATGCAGAAGAGAAACCCAAACCTTTCTCTTCCTAGCAACATTCTCCAGCTTCTCCTGGGAGATACCAAGGTGATTTGAGGGCAAAAAGGATACTTTACATCAGTGTTTCTCAGCACAAGGGTCCCGGGGTCATTCTAGGGTGCGTGACCAGTTTTTATTTTAGGGGTTAAAAACTGCAAGTGGAACAAGTGTTTAGACATTTCTACCTGGACTTGATTTTGTGATAAACTGGACCGGACTCTCCAGACTGGAGAAGGTGCTAGTAGAGGCTGCAGTCTCACAGCAAGACCCTCTGCTCTCCGTTTCATCCAAGTCTGACAAGGACGGCTTTTCGGTCAGAGTCCCCGCTTCCAGCTGGGCAGACAACATGGATTATGCTGAGGGGTTAGCTGGAAATAAGAAGGGTGCTGCTCAGTCTCAGTTTCAACTGGACATCCATCAGACAGATGAGGACATACTGGACACTGGTCTCGACGTTCAAGGTCTGTTGGAGGATGAGGATGAGTTTTTGTCGGGTCAGGGTGCTGCCGCTGCTGCTGCACCAGCAGGCCAGGTTGACATGTCATTCCTCTCCTTGTACCGGCATGTGGCTGAAAAACTGGACGTGGAGTGACCCTGTCCCCCTCCCACTCAGAAACTGTCGGGGTTCACTGGGTTATACCTCCCTGCAGAGCCAGCTGAGGTAAAAAAACATTTGCCCATGTTCCCAGATTTTGTCTCAGAACTGACAACCTTGTGGAACAAACCACTGTCCACCCGCAATACAGTACCCAGCTATGGTCAGTATTTGGATCTGGAAGGCACTGAAAAAGCCGGGCGGGTAATTTTTCCACCTATGGAGACATCCCTGGCAGCGTACTTGGCCCCGTCCCACAATCATGGTGTGAATAGCCCCACATCCCTTCCATCTAGGCACTGTAGATTTTCTGCTGGTCAGCTGGAAAAAATCTACAGGGCTCAAACAACCACTGCTCGCTCTGAGCTCCATCTCCAGGCTCCAGACGTACCAAGCTATGCACCTAGCTGAGCTTGGAGCTCAGGTGCTGTACAAGAGCCCTCTGGTAACACTCCTGAATGAGGCCAGAGTCACTGCAGATTGCATCCTCCATGTGTCCAGCTGTGCAGCACTATTCTTGGGCAGAGGGATAGCATCAACAGTGGTGGGGCAGAAGCACCTGTGGCTGACACTCTCCGACGACCTGGACCGGGACTAGGCCGTCTACCTGGATGAACCAGTGGTAGCTGACGGGCTGTTTGGACAGTCTCTTGGTGCCATACAGGAGAAATTTGAGCTGAGGAAAAAACAGACTGAAGCACTTCGCTATATAATTCCTAGACATGATGTGAGACCCAAGTCCAGCACAAGAGCTCGCAAACTGGTCGTACCACCGCCTCCACCAAAGAGAGCAGCGCTTCCTGCAAGCTTGAGCTCCCAGCCAGCACAACCACAAAACCACAGCCAAGCTCTCTGCCATTTGGCTTGGAGCAAAGGGCCCCTCCAAATCTTCAGAGGAACTTGACCTCTAGGAGGAAGAAAACACAGTCCTCCTAGCAGCAGGACTACAAACCCAGGGGTTTCAGGAGTAGAGAGACATGACCGCCTATGTTTGGCAGCTGCCAAAAAGGCATTTTGTTGGTTTTGTTGGAGGTCCCATTCCCAAGAAGTGTTGTGTTACCAGTTACAATTCTGCCAGAGACCCCCCGCTTCAATGCTGTGGTAAACACAACTGTTGGAGCCAAAGTAACAGCAATTCTGAGAGAGGAAATAAATGCGCTGTTAGCTAAAGGAGCTATTCGGGTGGTTCCTGCTTCGGAGACATGCAAAGATTGGTACAGCCATTATTTCATTTTTTTTTAAAAAGTGGTGGGCTTTGTCTGATCTTGAACTTCAACGTGTTGAGCAAGTTGAAGCAACATCCTGGGCTCGATTTAGAGATGTACCCAAGAGTGATATCTGTGCTGCGACCAGCTGGTCTTCACTGCACATATTTGTTTGGTTTTATCAGTTGAATGTGACAGCCCCCTCTGTGGCTCAATATATTCTTTCTGCTGAGTCTAAGGTGCTGAACTAGTGTGCTGTATTAACCCAGGTTTCATTGTTCCTCTGCGGGGCGTTTATATATGTCCCATACTACATGTGTTGAACCGAGTGAATCGACTGAAAGGGAACGTGATGTTATGCATTCACAGTTTGCTGAAGGAGAGGAACGAGGTACAACACATGGCTGCCCCGTGCTCAGCTGGGCTCTGTGAAGAGCGGCTATCAAACCGAAGAATGACGGCGATGACAGTCGGTTACATAATGCAAGCGGGGCCTGTCACTTGTCGTCAACACATCATTTGCCTAAAGGCGTTATTAGAGGTGTCTTCAGCCAGAAATCACGGGGGCGTGATATCCCATACTACATGTGTTGTACATTGTTCCTCTCCTTCAGTGAACAATAGTTTTATGCCTAAGGTAGGGCAATATGTAAAAAAAAATTTAACTGATATTCATAATTCCAACAAACAATGATGGGCGATATATTCGCACAGGTGACGTCTGGACTTTTTTGTGGACTTTTTTTGTCATCTCAAATTGCACAAAAATATCTGTGCATACTGGCCACAAGCACACCTTTGCGTGTTTAGTGTGCAGTGTTCTGAACTCAACTCTTAGAGGAAACTAATTTTTGCTGACCGAGCTGCAAGTGGAAACTGAAACATTGTGCATGGCTCTAAACTAAGTTTTAAAAACACAAAAGGAGACCATGAAACTGTCAAATTCACAAAACTAATAATAAACAAAATATATATATAGGCTATTTTATTTTGCATGGCAGCTTGCAGCTGGTCCCTCCAGTTTTTTTTTTTAAATCATTCCAAATTTATTAAAAATTGTGGTCCACCACACCCTGGTAAACTGTTAAAATTTGATCCTGTTCTTTAGAAAATTGAACAATGAATGTCCACAATGACTTGCAATTAGAATAAACAACTTGAATGAAGGAGGCAGAGCAATAAGAATAACCATGCTGCAGCTACTTTTCCCTAATAAACAAAGTTAATAATGTTGATGGCAGGTTAACTCATTAATGGTGTTTAAAAAAATAGTGTTTTAAAAAAGGATGCAACAGAAACAAGTCAAAATGCATGAGTTTTCACAAAGAACAACAATAAATGACATGTTTGCCAGGAGTTTATATACATAGACAAACAAAAAAGGTGAGTTCTCTAGAATTACAGCAACTTAATAGAGAAGCGTTCCAGACACCTGTGACACAACACACATTCTAAGCACTAATATATTATATGAGATGTTTTAAGTTAATTAAACTAATTTTATCATTAACTATTTGGACTCAGTTCTGTCTGTTAACAAAATAGATCATGAACCACTGGACAGATTTTAATGAAACTGTGATGAATGAATATACATCTACATCTACACCTTCTGAAGGCAGGTTGGCTAATCAACATTGGCCAACACAAAAATGATTATAATTAAATCAATATTTCAGATGCTGATCTAAGATTCACAGCACAGACTCTGAGCCACACTTCTTGAAATCTCACAAGATGGCACAAAAAATATTTTTTTAATTTTAGTCCTAAACAGCGCTGTCATTTCTCAACATTTATACAGTAATGATTAGAATCTAAAACTCATGTGCATTCCTTCACAAAATGCTAGATCTTTAATTTTAATTCTGATTTTGAGGTAAATCTGCTTTTTGAAAAAATGATATTACTACACTAAAGCTTACATGTAGCCAAGAAGAAAATAAATGCTTGCCAACATACTTTTAACTATAGGTATTATTATCACCTGTCACATTTCCAAAAATGTACTAATTTCCTTGTTGATTTGACACAAAAACTAATTTTTATTAAAACAAAGTAAGAAAAACTGGGAGATTCTGCATATGTATAGATTTTAGGAAATGGAAAATTAAAATATTTTATTTAGCATTAGACACTATTTGATTTATTTAGCTGATATTTTATCAAAATACCATACTTTTATTATTGTTTTTTTTTCTACACTACACAAGAAGAAGCAAAGCTTAAGAAAGGGCCTGTTTTGTCTTTTAAAAAGTAATTGTGGTTGGAATAAATATTTAAACAGCTTTCCAACTTCCAGATTCATGAGCGGACTACTGAACTCTCCTCTCTTCCCTCAGAGTTGCTGTCGGAGTCCCGAGTGCAGCGAGTTACGTTCCCTCTGTCTGCAAATAAAGCCAAGTTAACCTTTTATTCCTGTGTCGTGGCTGAACTTCCGGGTCTGCTAACCGATTCATGTCAACAAGATAATTATTTCCTTGCTGCTAATAGGTGACGGCAGACTGTGGTGTTTTTGCCATGTCTGTGTTTGTGTGTCTGTTACCAGAATGTGTTAAACAATTTTGATAACGCTTGCAGAAAATAATCATAATGCACATTCACACCAAATTTTAGGATCAAACAGCAGACTTGGGACTATATCTGTGAATCACCTAACTTCAATTCACAAAGTCTTTACTCTCAGACCCTTTTTGCATTAACAGCCCTATGCAAGAGGGAGGGTTTCATCTACTGTACTTTCTGCACTATAGGGCGCACTGGATTATAAGACGCACTGTCAATGAATGGTCCATTTTTGAGCTTTTGTCATATATAAAGCGCACCGGACTATAACGCGCATCGTCATGCATCTCCCAATTTTTGTAACTTCGCGCAGACTGCACTCCATTCAAAATGGACGATTTTGGTGCTCTAGTAGAGCTGGTTAGCCTGTATCAGCATTTATACGATTCTTCTATGAGAGATCACAAAGTTGTACTACAACATTGCGACTTCTTACATATATAAAGCGCTCCGGATTATAAGGTGCATTGTCGTTTTTTGAGAAAATTGAAGGCTTTTAAGTGCGTCTTATAGTCCGGAAAATACAGCAAATTAAATCACCACTATCTGAAAGGACAGCTAATGTCTCTCTTGATCTTATTAGATCAAGAGTGGTCAATTCATCATAATACTTCTGTCAGCCCGCCCCAGGGCAGCTGTGGCTACAATGTAGCTCACCACCATCAGTGTGTGAATGTGAAGATGAATGGGTGAATGATTGTAGTGTAAAGCGCTTTGGGGTCCTTGGACTAGATAAAGCGCTATATAAGTGCAAGCCATTTACCATTTACCATAATTCCCCTTTTGCTGAACCATGCTGAACCCTAAGACAGCCATAAACTAATCACCTTTTATTGAATCTAACCAAGAATTACATGCCACCAACTATGCAACATAGACCTTCTGTCTCCGAAAAGAGACCATGGTGTCAAATTCTGCTGTTGTCTGATGAAATTTACACCCTGAGAACAAATCCACCAAGACCTGGTTAAACTCAAACTGATGTCTTGGTTTCTACAAACATAAAAAGGAAAATTTACCATATTCCTTTAAGACTGGAAATAAAGTACCATATTCCCCCCTGTGGTGGATTCAAAGTTCTTGTTCACCTTTTTGGGAATATCTGATCAAGTGTGAATTTTCTAACTTGTTTAAAATATATTTCTGCCCTGCAATCTTCATGTTAAAGTTGTGATGTTGTGCCTAATCTTTCTATTTTCAGTTACAAGAATGACCACAGGATCTTGTTTTGGAAAATACAAGATTCACATTTTTCACCTTTAGTGGCTTTTTTAATATATATTTTCTGTTTTGCTTTCATTCATTGCATATCAGATATTATGTGAGAACATCATTTTAATGTGATCTAGCATAGCATATTTAATGTCTTTAAGTAAAACCCAACCTGTATTATAAATTTAGTAATATTACAAAAGGTTTATAAACATGTAACGTCATTTTTTTCTAAAGGCTCAACTCCCTTTGAGAAGAATCACTGATCGAGTCTGTTTCTTCTTTTTAATTAAATTTATTTTTGAGGCAAGAAGGTGTAAAGATCGAATTACGTTTTAGTTTTTTTTTTCTCTTTTTTTTGTATGAAAGCATCAGAGTTCCCCTTCATGTATGTGTAATGTCTATTGGTTGAATGACCACTGAAACGCCCATCTTCTTTTAAGAACAGCAGCCATGATTGGACTATTGGGGTAACAAAGCACAACCCTTGGCTTCGTTTAAAACCTATTGCACACTTCTGCCATTCTCTTCCTCTCGCTCCTTCGTCTCTTTCAGGATCTTGCCCTCTCGTCTTCTGGCTCTCTTGTGCCTTGTCCTTCATCCTCATCTGTTTATTTGGATTAACTCCATACCTTCTAGTTTATGATTTTTGTGTTTTTCCACTTCGCTGCTTTCATCATACTTTTCTCTTCGGGCCAAATTTTCCATTGTTAAGAAGTTTCTCACCGGTTTATTTTGGCAGTCATAACTGACTTAAATTTAGGAAATTTTAGTGAAGTAGGTGAAATTACTCAGAACTTTAGTTAAACTCCATTGCGTCGACATCAGTCTCACCACAGCCCAGCTTCAGACGTCTCCCTGAATTCCCATCCAATTGCCTACTGATGAAGCAGCCATCTGTCTGCAGCTCCCGCTGACTGAAAAGTGTCCTGAAAGACGATACATTTCAGCCATCTTCCATCACATCAAGGCCTAAAAATTACAAGCTGGTACCAAACGCAGCTTATGAGGAAACTCATCTTTCAGTAGGATAAAATCTCCAAACTTTCTGGCTACAGGTCTGTGTTTCTAAATTATTAATGTCCCACTCCAGTTGCCCAAATCTATAGTAATGATGTCACTTCACTGTCAACACGTTAAAGGTAACTGTTCAAACCCCCTTTTTGCCTCAAAGTTTAAACTTTTTTGGTTTAATATGAGTCTACTGTTCAACTTTTATGCTGATTCAACACCTCATGTCAATATTTTGGTACCAAATTCAAACATTCAGTAATTTTTCATAACCTGCCAAAACTTGTGATATATTTGGTTGTTCAATAAACGTCACATAAATGGTGCAAAACTTAATTCAGTTTTGCGTGTGTGTTTTAATCCCTTACCACGTGACGGCCCGCCCGCGTGGTAAGGGATATTCAAATCTGTACAGTTTTTGCTACATTTATTGTTTTTATGAACTTAAATTTCAAAATAGCTGTGTTTTGGCGCCACTTTTGATTGATGTTTCGTTTGACCAACTGGGTTGCTCTCTGCCCCCCCTAGAGCCCCTCTTATTTCCCATGCGTAAAGTCATGAAAGTCTCCTCCCCTCATTTGCAAGCTTATAGCTCCGGTCAGACAGCCCCCAAGCGGGTTCTGACACAACAGGCGGGTAGCCAATGAAATTCCGGTCACGTGATTTTTCTGGGAGGGGGGTCGGAACTTTTCATGACCCCCAAATCAGTGTGCGTATAACGGTCTAACAGAGAGGCTACTTCATGCGTCCTGCGTGTAAATGCGATGAAGACTGTTTTTTGTACTTTTTTCGATATAAAAGCTGGCGAAATGACCAAAGGAGATAAAATACACAACAAAAGAAGTGAAAGAAAAGTGAAGAAAAGAAACAGCGACTTTTTAGACCGGGATATATCTGATAAAAAGAGCGATGCCTTTCTCAAAGGATAATACGTCCCTGATCAGTAAGTACTAACGTTTTTTTTCACAAGTACTCATTGTTTATATGCTGCTTATTGTTTATATGTTACTCATTGCTTATAGACGGCGCTTTGTTTATCGGTATGTGTGCTAAATGTCCGGATAGTTGTGAGTTAGTTTCATCTTCGAACGTAGTAACTATATGTATCATGCTAAAGACAGATTTTGTGCGTTTCAATAGAAAGGAGCAGCAGCTATACTCCAAGTTCCCCCTAGATCACAGGTGTCAAACTCCATTCCTCGGGGGCCACTGTCCTGCATGTTTAAGATGTGTTCTTGCTTTAAAACACCTGGTTTAAATGGATGACTTGTTGCCATGCTCCTGGAGAACTTGATGATTTGGTGAGGAGCTTATCAAACCATTTGAATCAGGTGTGTTGGAGCAGAAAAACCTAAAACCTCCAGGACAGCGGCCCTCGAGGCCTGGAGTTTCGCCCCTGCCCTAGATGATGGAGCTCCCTACCTCTATGAGCCACACCACCCTACAAGGGGAGCTCATTTCAGCCGCTTGTACATGGGACCTGGTTCTTTTGGTCATGACCATAGGTGAGGGTTGGAACATAGACAGACGAGTAAATCGAGATATTTGTCTTTCAACTCAACTCTTTCTTCGCCATGATCGAACAAAGCAACAGGCTCATTACTATAGACCAGGGGTGGAAATTAGCACCCGCCACCCGCCAACTGCTGGTAAATATTTGAAGTGGCGGGTGAATTTGATCAACACACACGCCACTGTGGCGGGATGGCAATTTGAACAGAAAAGGTGTTATTTGTCCTCTTGACATATAGGGGGCAGCAATGTGCTCGAGTTGCTGCTAAATGCAAGAA
>NC_051444.1:32634650-32644436 GCF_001649575.2 Kryptolebias marmoratus
AAAATATTTGAGTGGCTGGTAAAAAATTTTGTCCACCAGCCACAGTGGCTGGTGGATAAAATTTTTAATTTCCACCCCTGCTATAGACAAGGCTCCGATTTATTGATCTGTCTCCAGCTCCATCCTACATCACTCATGAATAAGCCTCCTAGATACTGGAACTCCTTCACCTGAGGCAAGGACTCTTTCTCGACCTGGATGGAGCTTTCCTCCTGTTTCCAGTTGAAGAAGAGGAGACTCTGGAGAAGACCTAAAACTCACTGGAGGGATTATAGCTACTCTGGCCTGGGAACGCCTTGGAATGTCTGGGTTTCTCTCCTGGACCTGTTGCTTTCTTGACCCAACCATGGATAAGTGATAGAAGATGAATGAATAGAATATATTCAGCATATGGGTCTTATTTGATCTGATTAGAACCCCACCACTCATCACGGTGGTTGTTCTGGTAAAGTTAAAATGTGCTGAAGTCTATAATCTGAAAGATAATTTTGTGTTTCTGTATTTTGATGTAGCTCCTTTTAAAAATTACTTGTTGTCAGCAAGAGAAAGTTGTGTTGTAGGTAGGTAGGTAGGTACATTTATTTATATAGTACTTTTCAGCACAAGGCGACTCAAAGTGCTTTACAACACAAGAACAAAATTACAGACAGAGTTACAGAACATGAAAATGAACAAAATTACAGACAGGTACAAGATACAATGATAACTAATTGTCTAAATAAGCTAAGCTAAACCAACAGATCTAAGCATGACTAAATGTACAGAACTAAACTAAGTGTACAGGAAGAGCTAAAACTAAAACTAACGGTACCGAACTATCTAAAAGTACCCCAGGCCCGCTATACAGCTGAAATAAAACCAGACATATCTAAGCATGAGCTAAGACAGTCAAAAATAGTAGCTAAACTAAACAGTTGTGTAGCTGTTAAAAGAAAACAAGTGAAACCATGTCTTTGAAACCTGTTGTCATTTTATGAGCAAATCAGCAATGATTGCATACATCTCATGTCTTGAGTAGCATCATGGGTATGTATTGATTTATTCGGCTTGTTTTTACAGTTTTTTTTAAAATAATGTTGTGTCATGATGTTCATGATGGAAAGTTACTGCAGTGTTGTTACCATGTTGTTATTCTTGACGTTGTAAAAGTATATGTTAAAATAACTACAGGGGGCCAAAATAATAGAATATAAAAATAATTTAAAAAATTCATACTAAATCTGATGTCATATGTTTCATTTGAAATAAAAAGAACGCACAAGAAAGTATTGATTTATATTGTATGTGAGTTGTATGATGTATATTCTGCATCTGCTAAAAGGTATTGTGCTAATTATGCCTTTCTGCATGGCTTAGTTTTACCATTTCTTATTTTGCAACGTCAGTAAACCTACGGACATCGAGTCAGTGCCTTTAGAGAAACATTTATTTGGCTCTCAAGTCATATTCAGCACATTTGTTGAGAACAATACAGTGGTCCTGTGACATTTTTTATGAAGTGGACTTTTCTTTAATCTCAAGCTAAAGGATAAAGATGCTGCTAATTAAATAAATAAAGTAAACGTTCAGAGTAGTAAATAAAAGGCCCCAATAATAAAATGTAAGACAATAAAAAGCTCAAATGCCAAAAACAAAAGAGGGCCTACAGAGACTGCAGAAGTTCAAAAGTACTTTTTTATCTTACTGCAGTCAGTCCCAAAGCTGCTGGGTTTGTCTGACCTAAAGATGCTGCATAAATGCAATAAAGGTTTTATTTATGCTGCCAATAGAAAAGGCTAGTTTCAGCAGTTTTAGGCAATACAGGAATAGAACTTCTGCAACATAATGACACTAATACTAAAAATGTTGCAGATTCAGCTGCCTGAACGTTCTCACTTTGCTTATGAATCACTTGAAGCACAGACATTTAAAACTGCTGTAATTACTGTGTAAAGGTTATGAATCTGTAATTATTTTTATCATGGTTAGAAAAATTACTGGAAAGTAGTGGTGTAATGAGATCTGGTGTCAGGAGGTCTCTGAAGATTCAAATGCCACATGATTTCTTGCCAAGTTGAAAACTGTCTCATAAACCCCCAAAAAAAAACAAAAAAGAAAATGCCTGACCCATAGATATTGTTTATTCCAATGGTGCCAAGGCTGCTGAATCTATCAGTCTTTCAAATCAGCACGTCCAAAAGTTTACGCATCTCCTGGCAGTCTGTTATATTCACAGCCTCAGCCTCATTGGCATCACTGTCTGTCTTTATGAGTGCTCAGCACTCATATGTTCATGTAGAGGTTTAATAGTAGCAAATATAGCATTATTTCACATCAGTATGTTGTTTTTGAGAAAAAGTTATTTTTTAATGTCACAAAAAACAAACAAACAAAAAAAATGACGAGCACTCATTTTGTTAGCTATTAGCCTAGCCTAGATGAAGACCTTTGCCTCTTTTTGATACTCCACGCTCTACTACTGATATCAGACTGATAAGATACAAATTTTTGATAACTACTAGACAGAACATTACTTCAAAGTTGACTGAACAATCACTTTTATGATTCACTCCTGCAAACCTTATCACCCGCTACCAAAAGGCAAAAATGGACGATATTTTTCCCCAAAATATTACCATATTCTGAGAATAGTTTTGTGTGTTCATTCGTCTGTCTGTTTCCAAAAAATCACCTGATGATTTTTAATGAAACTTGAATTGTTGGATGTGCATTTACAACTGATTAACTTTTGGAGCCAATCCAATTGAAAATGTCCACCACTGCCAACTTAGAAAACAAAAATGAGGATACTTCAATCAGTTTTAATGCTAAAATTTAGTGTGGTTATAGCTCAGAGTAATTCACAACCCATAATCAAAGTATTTATTATTGCATAAGGCCTATGCCATCTCTGTTTGACTTTTAGCTAAATATATTTTGATGCACTGGATGGGTTTTAATGAAACTTTCAGAAAGTAATCATAGGATGTACATCTACAACTGATTAACTTTTAGAACCAATTCAAGATGGTCGCTTCAGTTCATCAACATTAGCAAACATAAAAATGCTTGTAAGTCTTGTAAGTCACTTTTACAGATAGAGCTAAAATTTGATGCAGTATAGTAGATGAGAATCATTCACAACACACATCTTGGGGTATGACATGAAATTACACAACATTATTTTCAAGGTTTGTTTCAAATGCCTTTAACTTGAAGAATGCTAGGCTTATTTACAATGAATTTAACTGAATGTTGCACCATTACCAGTTCCTACTTTAATTGTACCCATGGATGCAATAATGACCACCTACAACAGAAAGAGCTCATGGGGGGGTTCAATATTAACACAAGTGTGAGGATTTGGATTTTTGTTGTTTCTGTTTTGGTTTTCTTTATGGTTTTTCTGTGGGTTTTAATCTGTGCTTTCAGTTTGGGTTTTTTTCCTGCTCAGTATTCACTCCTCCTCTGTCACTCTTTTGTTTTTCTTGCCACGCCCATCTCCACCTGTCCGTAATCCTTTCCATTCACCTGTTTCCACTTCCCTCGTTACCCTCAGCACTCAAATACCCGGTCATTTCCCCCACTAGTCGTCGGATCATTGTTTGTTGTTTGTTAAGATGTTGGTTGTTGGTTTTTTGTCCACGGTTCTTCCTTGCCTCGTCTTGCCTTTGTTATTATCTGGATTTTTGTTATAGTAAGTTTTTCTGCCACGTCAGCTTTTTGTTTTCTTCTTGTTATTTAAATAAATCAGTTTTTGTTTCCAAAGATGAGTCTGCGGATTGGGTTCGCCACGCTCACACCATATTCTGACAACAAGTTCCTCTTAAAAGGAAAGGGTGGACTGATTAAAGGGTGAGTGTGTGTGTGGTGGTGATGGTGGTGGTGATGGTGGGGGTGGGGGGGAGGGGGGCAGACTCCTCTGCTTGTGTTGGCTAAAGGCTCCAGCATACTCCATAAGAAATCAATAAGTCGATTCGCGATTATGTGGTTTGAGCCGTTCCGTTTTTGCACTCACCTTTCATAGTCCACAAGACACTCAGATCAGAACTCCTACAGTGTTAAAACAGGTTTCTTCTGGCTGTCTTCTCAACTCTCCTATCCTTGTACAGATTTTTGCTTCCCTTACCCTGATTAGGCGTGTTTATTAAACAGACTGAGACAGTACACGCTGTTTGGTATTTGTTAATATGACAGTGCACAATAATGACCGAATGAAGTTCATAAATTTTAAGTTCATAAATTTATAACTTTTGCTGGAACAGTTATAAAGATGGGTGTATTTTTTCTAACAGTCTCCTCCAGCTTCTTCTCAGCTGAGCAGTAGAAGCAAAATGACTCCATTAAAGCTCACCGGCTTTTCCACATAAACATGCCAACAACTTCTGATCAATCGTAAAACACTTGGTGCAAACTCCTGTGAGAAAAAGTACAGCCCATGCCTTGTGTCACAAAAGGGTGGATGAAGCTTCTATGCAAACAAAAATTACAATTTTTGTCAAGCGACCACGTGACTGAGAGCCAACTTCGTGATTTCTCATGGAGTATGGAAAGACCTTGTAATCAGAGTAGCAGCAGAATAATGAGTACTTCTGACTGGTCATCTCCTGAACAAGCATCACTGAGCCTAATTGAGGGGCCCAACGATTGGATCCCACAGGAAGAAAGCAGAAAGGAAGTGTGCACACTCATAACATATTTATGTTTATTTGTTTGTGTGACAAAAACTAAAAGAAACCAGGAATAATTTGAGGTTTAGAATTTATTGAAGAAATGCATATTGCCCACTGCCTTTCATTTCTTTGAGTTATAGCAGATTTTGTTGTTTTTTTTTAATTAGTTTTAATAAAATTTGTCCAGTGGTTCATGAGATATTTTGGTAGAAGACACACACACATCCACACACTCACACAGGTGTCCACCTTCACTTTCAGGCAATAAAAAATGACAGACAAGAACAAAGATTTAGTGTGTTTTGGTGTGTGTTGGTCAATATGTGTATCTAGCACAGTGTACAGTATAAAACAGTCTAGGCTCAGCCCTGGGTAGCCAGAAAACTATAGCTTAATAACACTAACTGGATTCTTTAAGGACCTTCAGCTCATTATCTGGACACTTTTAGAACCTTCGGTGACTGCAGGCTTTAATTTATCATCATGTCAATGTGGAATAAATCTCACATGTATGGGTTTTGATGAAGCTCTCAAACTCCTGGTCTTACACATTAAATTTAAAGTCTAGGTTTTTGAATTGTATTTGGTTTGGCATTTTTGCTTTCCAGCTATGTAGCAAACTGCAATATCACATATTCTTGTGTAAAAAATGTTTTTCTCCATACAGTGACAACTGTCAGTTTCTGCTGAGAATTTAAATGACTTCCAGACACCCTGGAAAAGAATTCTACTTTTTCAGTATATGTGTTGTCTTTAAATACAAGCTTTTTTTCCCCCTGACCATGGAGGAGAAGAGGCTGCAACAGCAGATACAACACTGAATTTTTCACCTTTTGGACTGGAGCAATCATTAGACTTTATAGCATCATGAGAAAAAAATAATGAAAAAAATACTGAATCATCATCTGATATTTCATTTAATCATAATCATTTGATCCTCCATTTGGTGGATGTACTCTGCTTTTTATAAAGTGGCTCTACTTTACCATTTGGGCTTGGGGGGGTTCTAAGGGCGGGTGCGTTACTGAAACTTGGCGCCATTTTTAGAAACAACGGAAGCGCTATGGACAATGTTGGCCCTGTGTTGTTGCTGTTTTTTAAACCTATAAGGATTCTCCTGAGACTTCAGGAAGAGAGGCGCAGTGGAAGAAATGCTCTGGATGCCGCGATTCTTGCATAGAGTAGGACAGCTGTTATCCGCCAGAGATTTCAGGCTTTACAGCACCTTCAGCTGGGGGACAGATGGCATAAACGTTGCAGCATAAGCTAACGCTGTTGTTTATATTCCTACCGTTCGCTCTTTATGCTTGCATCTGGCCACACCCAGGACCCATGAGTGAACAGGAGCTAAGCTTGCATCACCAACGAAAGTAGGGCCGGCCCTGCTGGCCCTACACCAAAGCAGGGACCGGCCTTGAAAAAGTGCTGGTGGAAACTCACGCAAAGCAAGCTGAGTAGAGTGGAGCCGGGACCTCTAGATAGAGCTGGTGAAAAAGGGGCATATGGCTCCTGGGAATGTCGGCTTGGCTAGGGTCCTGGGGGCCTACTAGACCTCTGGAGGATAGCTCACTAGGGAGGATGGTATATGCCCTTTCACCTTGTGTATATAAAACTGAAAATCATTTGGGTTAGTGACACAGACACACATGCACACACACATACACACACCAAAAAAACAAATACAGAAAAAAAAGACATGCAAAAACATAATAGTTGTGCTTTTATCAATTTATAATTGAAGCATCATATGGGTTTACAATTGAAGTTTGGTATGCCAAGGGCATTTTTTATTTTATTATTTAAACAGTCATATAGCGAAAGGTTCCTAACTCCTGGATTAGAATATTAAAAATGTCAAATCTTGAATATGTTCTTCCTGCTTGTGTCAGAATAGTTGCAGATAGTGATCTTTGACACCATTTCAAGAACACAAAGGGGAAGCGTCACAACACAGTGTTTCGAGCATGGTGTCAGCACATCCAAAGTTATGTGACCACTGTGAAGAAGGACTCAGTCATGTTTAGACAGATTTAATTAAATAATACACATACACATATTTTCATATATACACCAGACAATGACAGACTTGATAGGTACATCAGAATTGTTTGAGTGGTTGAAAGGAGTGTGACAGACTTTGTGAGAAAAGAAGCTGTGCTCGTGAAAGAGTGAGTGAAGTAGTAAGGGAGGGATATGGAGGAACAACCAGTGCTTAAAAGAGCACACTCTTATGCATAGGAGCAATACGACCTCATCAACCCCAAGAAGGTCAAGTGTCTGAGAAGTGCTCATTCACACATTCAGTCAAAACACACCCTCAATGTTGCAACATCTGAACAGCAAACACCCAGAGATGACACCCAATACAACTTCTACTACTGCTGATTTTGTGAGGGCAGGGACCAGACAAGGCAAACCTAATGTAAATTTTAGGGTAAAACAAACACATCAGCCTTGTGTTTAACTGAAGTTAATACTCTTTGTAATATTTGTATGCTTTCATTGCAATGTCAGCAGGCTGAGCTGAATGAGGCACTGGTTGTTATGGTTATACTTGACACTCAACCATTTAAAGTGGAGAAGGACAAAGGCTTTAGGTAATTTGTGCAGAAGCTAGACCCAACCTACGTTCTGCCCAGGCCCTACAAGCTATGGTGGAGAAAAAAGGTACCAAGAAGCTAAAGAGAATTGGAGCAGGACATTTCCCTCAGTCACACATGCAGCAGAAACTTTAAGGGACGGCATGAAGCTGCAAATGAATCAGTGGGGCTTGTATCTAGCCTGGTTTTGCTGGAGGTTTTTTCCTGTTAAAAGGGAGTTTTTCTTTTCCACTGTTGCCAACATGCTGCTCAGGATGGGAAACTGTAATGAAGTGAAGATTCAACACAACTGCTGGCTTCCTTAGATAGATAACGTTTTCTAATTTGCTCCTTATACTGTATGTAGAGTGCCCTGAGACGACTTTTGTTCTGACTTGGAGCTATATAAATAAACTAAATTGAATATATTTTTAAAAATACAAAAATTATTGCCAAACACTGGATTAGATGAAAAATAAATTCAATTTAACAAATTTTTCATTTTTTAGCTTATTTTTTGAGAACAATATGCATAAATTAAATAAAGGCCCAGCATTCTTTGAAAGAATGCATATCGCTTATCACTTTTCATGTCAATTTTTTAAACTAAAATCATCTTGTAATAATCAGAAATGATGGAGTTGTAGCTGTTTTAGTCAAACCTTAAGCTACATTATGAGAAAGCTCATGCAATACTGAGAGATATTCTTAGTTTATTATCTAAAACTGTCTAAGTTATAGCCATTTTTGAATAGTGTTGACTCTAAAAGTTAATCAGTTGTAGCCACGCCACCAATGATTATTTTCTGAAAGTTTTATTAAAATCTGCCCAGTGGTTCATGAGTTATTTTTCTAAAAAACAGAATTTACTCCGAAAAAGGTAATAGCAAAACTTTTGGAAATCTTGTACAATCTGTTAGTGCTCAAAGTTGGAGATCAGTCACAGCAAATTTTACTTAATTATCTGTAAAACTGACTTAGTCATAGCTACTTTTGTGTTTATTAAGGTCAGTTGTCTGTGGCAGCCATTTTGAATTTTGACACACAGACCAGGCGCGGCCGCTTCATTACGGTAGGTGAGGCAGCATCTCTCTAAAAAAGAAAAAAAAATTGCTCAAAAAAATACTCTTTATAAAAATGCTATTTACTTCACTACTTAGCTTGCGGTGTATTATTTTGTTCTGAGTGTTTTTCAACTATTTTCATTGTTTAAAACAAAATTTAAATGTGTTTTTGGTGATTCACTCAGTTTTTTGTTTTATTATTATTTTTATTTATTTGCAAATATATAGCAGGACAGGTATCTGTATTTGTCAATTGATTTATCATATCCTCCCAACAGTCTCATAGAGACAGAAATAAGTCTGCCACATGGACACATTAAGCTGGTTTTAGTTCATTGATATGACCACTAATAACACTGGATCTTATGTCATCTTATTGAACGCAGGAATAGTGTGCAGCGTGGAGCCTGTGGTGTCCAAAAATGTGGATTTTCCATTTGTACTCCATTTGTAAAACTAAAATTAGAATACAAATTATTAGTCAAGCAATTAAAAACCTAGCATTCCTGGGAGGAATGCATATCCCTTGCCACCTTTCATGCTGATATCAATAAAAATTGATTGAATTATAGTCATTATTGTGTTGGCTCATGTCAAATGACTGTAGTGCCTATCTTAAACTGGACTGATTCCAAAAGTTAATCAGCTGTAGTTGTACATTCAAATATTACTTTCTATACTTTGTATTATTTTTATATTATCTGCTGATTTACAAGATATTTTGCTGAAAGACAAAAGGGTAGACTTCAACAGAATTAGTTTTAGGCAAAGATTTTGCGCAATGTGTAGCACTTGATGCATGTAGTATTATAAACAGCTCTGAGCTATTTTAGAACAATATCTTTAAAACTGACTTGAATATCATCATTTTCATTTTCTACGGTTAGATGGCTGTGGCAATCACCTTGACCCTGGTTGTCTCCAAAAGTTAACCAGTTGTAGATGTATGTCCCATGATTATTTCTTAAAGTTCCTTTTAAATTTGTCCTGGGGTTTATTAGACATTTTGATGACAGACAGACACAGTAGTTTGTAAAATCATTATTCACTGTCTTTACCGTTCACAGATCAGACAAATATTTTTCCGCTCTGGTTTTCTGCAGCCATTGAAAACAGTGAGGAGACAAGACAAGTGAAAAGCATCCTGAAGCGTCCTAAATCTCTCACATCCACCATGAATAGACCAGCACACACAAGGCTGATGAAGTAAAAACCTACATGCCTTTAAAATAAAAGCATTGATAAAAGCAAAAAAAAGGCAGAGATTTAAGATTTTTGTGCCAAATAATTTACAGGTGGTGGTCATAAAATTAGAATATCATGAAAAAGTAGATTGATTTCAGTAATTCCATTTAAAAAGTGAAACTTGTATATTATATTCATACATTACATACGAACTCATATATTTCAAATGTTTATTTCGTTTAATTTTGATGATTACAAATGACAACAAATGAAAATCTCAAATTCATCATATCAGAAAATTAGAAT
>NC_051444.1:32645674-32647583 GCF_001649575.2 Kryptolebias marmoratus
GTAATCATCAAAATTAAACGAAATAAACATTTGAAATATATGAGTTTGTATGTAATGTATGAATATAATATACAAGTTTCACTTTTTAAATGGAATTACTAAAATCAATCTACTTTTTCATGATATTCTAATTTTATGACCAGCACCTGTATATTTGATGCCCATTTTTTCTTGACCTCCCAGGTCAGATTTGGCCTGTGGACTGTAAGATGTCCGAGTGTGCCATATGTGAAGTCTAAATTGTTGATGGACCAATAAAAAGTAGATTAGCCTTTCAGCTCAACTTATTGGTCAACATGAAGAATCAAAGCAAAGCCCTTATTACTGCAGACAAGAGCCTCATCCATTGAACCATCTCCTGCTCCATACTACTAACACTCCCAGATACTTCAATTCCTTCAATGAGGCAAAGACTTACACTCAACCCAGACAGAGCATTAAACCTTTTTCTGACTGAGAACTATAATAGCTTCATCCTTGCAGAGTTGCTGAGGGGAGTCTTGGAACTTTGATTGTCCAGTCTATGTGTTTTGTATCTCTAGAGAAGGCTTGTGACCATGTGTACAGACATAAATAAATATCTGAAATTACAACATATCATTTTAGACATCAAGTGTCCACCTTTATCTAAACATAAAAAATGTTTTCAGCATCTAAGACAGCCAAAAGGTCATCAATGTTTTCACACAAACTCTGTAACCTTTGGGGGATCTTTTCAACCAACCTGACTCAGAAGAGCAGCAGCAGAGCAGGAACACCTTTAGCATTGATTTTAGTTATTTCCTCCAATGCACTCAGAGCAAGCTTTACACTTCAGAGTTATTGTTCATATTAACAGATGAGACAAATGACACACACATACCATCCAGGTGTTACTGGCGCAAAGCACACTGTGCCTCAGTTTGCACAAATGTGTGAATTTATTGACCTGTTATTGACCCGTCAGCCAGAACACTAAATGTCAGTTAGAAAGAAACCCTACAGAGAGAAATCATTTTTTCATTTAACAGGTCTTTATTGAATAAAATGATATAACATTTAGAGGACAAAATACCAGGGGATGTAGACACTAGGTTAAATCTGGCCCATAATCGTACTCGTAGTTTGGAAGATCTTCAGAAATAAAGGCAAATTACACATTTCAGTGCAAGCAGAAATTTTCATAAAATCCTCAAAATTATAAGAAAAACAGCAAAAAATGACTTCCATTTCACACAAGAAAATATCCAAACACCTGGCATGTAATTACTGAATATTTTGGCAACAATTGCTGTTCACCTGCACAGTATTATCATTGAGACTACTTAAGATGAGTCAAAAACTAAGTCTCTTAATAGGAACATTGTATTTTCAGATAAAATAGAGAATTTTTTAAAATTAAAATCTCTAGTTGTTCTATTATTAGATTTTTCAATATTATTTTATACCATTTTATATATACATATGAAAACAGACTCATTGCATTATTTAATATTGTGATAATACCAAACTCGTATTGTTTTTTGTTTTTAAGACTTTTTTTTATAGTTCATATATATATATATATATATATATATATATATGAACTATAAAAACTATAAAACTATAAAAAAAGTCTTATATATATATATATCCAGACAGTTATAATAGCAGACATTGAGGACAGTTAAAAGTACCTGGGAATACCACAAGCAAATGGCAACCTCGATGAGGCCACAAGGAAAGGAGCCACAGCCAAATACCTCCAACGAATAAGGCAAGTCCTGCTCAATGGCAGGAACAAGTTCCGTGCGATAAACAGCTATGCCTTACCAGTAATCAGATACCCTGCAGGAATAATTACCTGGCCAAAGGAGGAAATGAAGACCACAGATGTTAAGACTCGGAAGCTACTAACCATGCATGGAGGGTTCCACCCCAAATCCAGCAT
>NC_051444.1:32648518-32663947 GCF_001649575.2 Kryptolebias marmoratus
GAGCTCAGAGGATGAAACAAGACCACCCGCAGAGGGTGAGAAGGGAATTTTTATATATATATATATATATATATATATATATATATATATATATATATATATATATGTGTGTGTGTGTGTATATATATATATATATATATATGTGTGTGTGTGTAGGGGGGTGCAGGGTGGGTGTGTGGGGTGGAGAGTATGTGTAAAGCAGACACAGAAAGACTGACTGCATACACACTTACACACACACACAACATGAACACACTTTTTTTTTTTTGGATGTATGTGGATGCATGTGTGCTAGCATGCCACCTGAAGATGCACAGTTAAAAATTTCTGTGAACTGTAGAAGGCCCACCATTGCCAACTACAGCAGAAAGAACAGAAAGGACAGGTGGATCCAGCCTCAGAAGGCAGCAGCAGTCCCAGACAAACAGACACCGGGCATCACCCCAAGGCAGCTGCACGTCTGCACAGAGTTAGATCGCCACTGAAGCACAGGGTCAGCAGCCCCCAGGACAAAAGAGGTATGAGGAGAGACACAGGGCACCAGCCCCCCAACCCAGCCATGCCACCACCTCCGCAGGCTAAGCCCAGGACCCGACCCCCCAAAGGCCCGGCGCCCACACCAGCCCCCAGTAGAGAAACCGCCCTTTTTAAATAAGGGGACCCCCACCCCAGTCTGCCAATCCAAGGTAACTGCACCCAATGTCCACACAATATTGCAGACTTGTGTCAACCAAAACAGCCCCACAACATTAAGAGCCTTAAGGTACTCTGGGCAAATCTCATCCGCCCTCTGGGCCTTGCCACTGAGGAGCTTTTTAACCACCTCTGTGACCTCACCACCAGAGATTAGAGAGCCCGACCCAAGGTCACCAGGCTCTGCTTCCTCACTGGAAGACATGCTGGTGGGATTGAGGAGGTCTTTGAAGTATTCTGCCCACCGATCCATGATATCCCGTGTCAAAGTCAGCAGCATACTATATCCACCATAAACAGTGTTAGTGGTGCTCTGCTTCCCCCCAATTTGGAAGTCATTCTCCATGGCCTCTCCGAACTTCTCTCATGTCTGAACTTTTGCCTCAGCAACCACCTGAGCCACATTCTGCTTGGACTGCCGGTACCTATCAGATGCTTCTGGGGTCCCACAGGCCAAAAAAGATATGTAGGGAAAAGGGTAAATTTTATTTTGAGATGGAGACGTTTGAATTATTAATAATTCCTAAATTATAATGTTACGGGGCACCACACTCTCGAAAGAGGGAAATATTACATAAATCTATAAGTTTTAGTTATCAGTCTCAACATTTAATTACCCTAAATCATGAGTTCTTCACTTCGGATTCAAATCATAATCATATCAAAACACACACACACTGAATTATGTTTTGCACCATTTATGTGACATTTATTGAACAGACAAATATAACACAAGTTCTGGCAGGTTATGAAAATATTGCATGTTTGAATATGGTAATAAGATACTAATTGAAGCGTTAGAATGGCATGAAGGTTAAACAGAAAGTCTAATCAAATCTAAGAGATTAAGATTTTTGAGGCAGAGGGGGTTTGAGAAATTAACTTTGCGTAATGGAAATGATGATTATTATTATTAAATTGGCCACCTGAGTGAAACTAACTCTTATCGACCAGCACAGAACACCACCAGAAGTTAGCCAGCAAACGGTTCAGAGAGTTTGTCCTACCAAGAGAAGGATCCGTCTGGCCACTGTCTCTCAATACCTTTCAGGAACCTTTAGGCCATGGCGGGAGGAAGATGACCGGGAGGGCTCGTCTCCAGGGTACTTTCCGTCGGCAGGAGCCGAGTCGAACCTTTGGCCGGTTCCGTTGGTCCCAACAGTCAGGACCCGCGGTTCTCAAAAGAAGGCAGGACGTTTTGGTGGTCATTTAGCCAATGAGCAATACTCCTCCTCTGAGGGGCGTTTTGACACTTAAGGAGAAACTAACGTAATTTGATCTTTGCATTCCTTTTCTGCCTCAAAATAAATTTAGTTAGCAAAAGAGGAAGCAGACTCGATCAGTTATTAAATCAAGTCTTCTCACATGAAGTTAATTTCAATGAATCATTGTCATTGGCACCGTAAACACATATATTGATATGCTTGCAACCTAATGGCAGGATTATGCTAATAATGTTTCATCTGTCATGTGATATGCAAATGAATGAAAGCAAAACAGAAAATATATATAGACAACTACAAACTTTAAAAGATGAAACATGTGACTCTTGTAACTGAAAGGAGAAAAACAATATTAGTACAAATATCACATTTTAACACGAGGGTTGCACTCCAGAAACTTATTTGGAACAGATTAGAAAGTTCACATTTGGTAGGTATAGTTCAAACTTATACTAAGCAGAGACCAAGATGCTGGAGTACTTGAGATTACCTAGATTTGAAGGGATGTGATAATTCCTTTGATGTCAGTAGACCGAAGGCGTTATCTGTTCCTTGAGTTTAAACAGGTCCTTGGTTGCTCTTTTATCAGAATGTAAATTTCTTCCAAAGTACTACTATTGACACCTCGGTTTCGTCTTTCAAGCGAGAGGTCTGAGAAGGGGGTGTAAATCCTGTTTAGAGTCAACAACAGTAATTAGTGTATGCATTCTTTTAGTCTGCTGCGAAAGGGGTCTGTTTCTCTCGTCTTAATAAGATCCGAGAGCCATCTGGGTTTCTTCTCAAAACAACGGGGGTTTTTAGTTTAGGTGAAACAGTCCATTTTTACATTAGGCTGTTAATGGGACGAAAACTGGAGATGGTAACAGGGTCAAGATTGTGTTTCTTTAAAAGGAGGGTCACTACTGCTTTTTAAAAATATAATGGGACGTACCCTTGTGTCAGGGAGCTGTTAATTATTGACAAAATTGTTAGACCGATGGGAGTTAGAGCCTGGACAAGCAAAGAGGGGGGTAATATTTCCAACGAACAAGTAGAAAGTTTCATTTTACCAATTAGTGAAGTCAGTTCATTTAATGGAACAAAAGAAGAGAATGAATCCGAACACTGAGGCTCATCAGGAAAAGTAGATGAGCTCGAAGGTATATTGGTTTTCAGGTCTATCACCTTGTTTATAAAAAACTGAGAAACATATTGCAGTCGTCATTTGAGGTCAATAAAACATGATGTGCTGGAAGAGAAACAATACTGCCGATAGTATTAAATAACACTTTTGGGTTATTTCTGCTCTGGTGAATAATATTGCTAAAATAAGATGGCCTCCTTTTTTAAATTGAGTTTGACACCATTGTCCTACGATTTTCTATAAATGTGCATTTTAATCAAACTCACGGTTTCTTTCAGCACTTGCAACTTATCTGGACGCAATAGTAACAGGATGTTACTCGTGCTTGTAGTCCTTATTTTTCAGCAATTTTCCTACTTTGCCGAAGTCGTTCTTGTGAATTGACATGTTGTTTGACTGTGTTCTACAACATTGTTGTGTGATATTTCAAACAGTTTTTCACCACTTTCATGAACCACTTCAGGAAAATGGCTTTCACAGATTTCAGTTGCAATATTTGATAGTGAAGTAAAAAAGGCAAGTGGCTAAGATGCTTGGTCAAATTTGTAGAAAAGTTGCAGTAACTGGTCAAAATTGCAAGTCTGAACAAAATTTGCTGAGTGTTTGGATTTGTGTTAACAATTGTTATAACAATATCATAACTTCCTGAAGGGACTGACTAATGCCACACATGAAAACTCTCCTTTGAGCACATTCACGCATATGACTGGTATGCTTATGGAGCCTTCAATCACTGTCAACCTGCTGTTCTTTGAAACTTTTTGCTATAAGTCAAATCTTCTACAAAGTTTGCTTTGTTAACATTATTTTTATTGAACATTTTAAAGTTACACAAGTTCAGCACGTACAAACATTGAGAGAGTACAGATTCAATATAAGAGGCATTCTATGAAAATAGCATACCACAATTTGAGTCCCTCTCACCTCTTTAGTTGTATTTAATGGTAAATGGCTTGCACTTGTCTAGCGCTTTATCTAGTCCAAGGACCCCAAAGTGTTTCACACTACAATCATTCACCGATTAATTCACACACTGATGGCAGTAAGCTGCCCTGTGGCAGGCTGACAGAAGTGAGGCTGCCATTACACCGGCGCTACCGAGCCCTCTAACCACCATCAGTAGGCAAGGTAGGTGAAGTGTCTTGCCCAAGGACACAACGGCTGAGACTGATGGAGCGGGGGCTCGAACCGGCAACCGTCCAGTTACAGGACAAACCCTTACCTCTTGAGCCACTGCTGCCCCCATTTAAAAAAAATATGACCAAAAATTATACTTAAAGAGCTTTACATGTAAATTAAAATGTTTTATTTCATATAGTGTAAAAAAGTTTAACACAATTTTATCCTTTTATGTGAAATAAAATCGTTTTTTTCACTTGACAACGCCTATTTAGTCAAGTCCCTCCAAGCATAGATAAAAGTATATTTTGAAAATAGAAAATGAAATTAATAAAAAAATTAAGAAATTTTGATATAAACATATTTTGTTTTGTGCTCTTTTGTTATTGATGTATTTTTTCCAGATTAACTGTTAATTATTTGTTAAAATCACATTATTCAGTTCTGTCCATGGCTAACCCCTCAACCCTGTTACATGAATGGTTCTCCCCCCATTAATACAATAGTATGATCCATGATAGAATGTACATCAGAAAATGACATCACTGAAGTCTTTTGGACAACAGGACAGCAGAGAAAGGCAAGTTACTCCTTAGTTTTTCTATTTTCTGGTCATTTAATGTTTTATATTGTGGTCGTCAAACTCAGCGACTCAACACCGTAACATGAATAAAAGATAGAAAGCTATTACTTATGGAAAAAGTTGTTTTTATTTCAAGAATATGTAAAAATTATGAATCTCATGGATGCCATGTGCTCTCTCTCTCTGATATTCAATACATGGAGCAGTGGCCATTTTGTGGGAAAATCATAACCCCGTCACGCTCAACTCAACATGTTTTATTGTAACGGGGTTGAGTGATTGTGATGGGGTTGTGATTTTACTACTTTGAGTGTCAAGTTATTCAATTATTTAGGCTATTTGTTGTTATGTTCAATCAACATTCATATAGTACATGTATGTTGAATGTGATTTATGTTCCATGGTTAAGTTTTGAGTAAGATGGCCCCAACGTCAGCAGCAGAAAGGCAAAGGAAGTATCGGGCACAGGGAGAGATATCTGCAGAGTGAACGTGAGAGATGGAAAAAGAATGTAGAAGCAAGGAAAAAGAAAGGAATTAAAGACCTGGGTTAAAGAGAACAGCGTATGAAAAGAGAGATGTAGAGAGAAGCTTATCGAAGGAACAAGGAGAGGAGAGAAGCTCTCCAGAAAAGTACTCCTCCACAGAGTGCAAATCAGGGAGAACCAGAGCAGCCTTCAGAGCCAAGATCTTCGAGATTTGGGCAATGGGTATTTAAAAGTGTTGAATTGAAAACAATTTACAATTTCGTTTTAGAAATAGTGATGGGAGGGAAAAAAATAACTTTAACTAACTTTCCTCAACCAAATCAAAATTTGTTTTTTTTTTTTGTAGGCAACATCTGGTGGCTAGGAAGAAGGTTAGAGGAGAAAGAAATAAGCTCAAGAGGCAAATTGCAAACTGCAGGAAAAATTTGAAAAAGAAAGAAAAAAGAAGGAAAAATACATGAAAAGGTGCCAACGCTCAAAGAAAAACTCGGATTCCCCAAAGTCAAAAATAAACAGGCTAATTTTTAATTGTCCAGTTAACCCCCAGAAGCAGTTTGACTGCAAGTGCTTCAACACCCAGTGTTTTAGTTTTGGCCCAAAGATAGAAACTTGCACTCTACCACAACCAGCCAGTGGGGGAAATCCAGACAAGGAAATTCAGTGGGAGAGTTCAGAGCTGATTGGGAAATGGTGTATTCTCAAATATGATGATGATTTCTATCCAGGCGTCATTCTGATGATACAGGAAACACATGTCCAAGTCAAATGCATGCATCGTGCTGGGTCAAACCGATTCTTCTAGCCCCATCAGGATGATATCCTGTGGTACCTGTTTGATGATGTCCTTGAACTCATTCCACCCCCACAACCGGTGACAAAGCGCCATGTGGAGGTCTTGAGAGAGGTGTGGAACCAATTTCCAAGATAAATTCAATGAAAGAAGAGGCAGATGCATGCATACACATACAGACACACACAAGCACTTACACAGACGCACACACACATACTGACAAAAACCACGCTGAGATCATTAGCTGTTTATCAGATTATCAGTTTAGTTTTAGGTTATTACCATGAGGACAAAAAGTATTTCAGTGCACCTGTCATGAGGCCCAGTAGTTTTGACCAGTTGATGCTTGGCACACATGCACTCACACACTCACACAGAGGTACAGATACAAATAGACACACTGAAATCGTTAGCTGTTTGATTAGTTTCTCTCTGCTCTTGGTGGAAGGCGGGCGTGTTTCTTTTCTCTCTGTCTCTCTGTCTCCTGAACCCCCCAAGTTGGATGTGATCCTTTTACAGGACCACAGACTGAATTGTGGTTCCGGGACTCATGAATGATATGTGTTACATCTTGGAGAAAGTTGCTCGCTCAAATCAGGCGGAATGGACCTGGAATTTGGCTGTTTGGATTCGCCATTGAGAAGTATCAGCAAGACTTTTTAAGGCAGACGGAAAACACAATGTCGGCCTGACCCAAAACAACTATTGTTTTGTGAATTCTGGCTCCCATCGGTGGCCTTGGCTAGCTATCTTCAATTTCTTCCCGGATTTTATGTAAACAAGATGCTCTGCCCCCTCCCTTGCCTAAGGACATCTGTGGATGTGCTCTTGGCCGGCTGATAACATTCCATCAATGGCCTCTGTGACGTGATTCATGGACTTCTCTACAAACACACACGCACACAAACACTCATACAACACACACCTCATCGTCTTCCACCATCTCTACAAACACACACACATGCACACTTTCCACTGTCTCTGGGTCATCTCTGTCATCCCACTCCCTCCCTCCCCTCCTTCACTACCTTAGTCTAATTATCTTAGTAATTCTTATGTTGGCTGTTAGCGGGCCTCTGGTACTATGAATTAGTCATGTTGTACCTTTAGTTTAGTATTATCATGTTTCAGTTTATGTTAGCTTATTTAGCCTTCCTGTACATTTAGTTTTGTTTATTTCATCTTAGCTCATATTTTAGATATTGTTAGATTGTTAGATTCCTAATTGTTGTTTAGTTCAGCTTTAACTTTATCATAATTTCATTTAGATTATCTTAGCTACTATTTTGACTGTCTTAGCTGTTTCTATCTCATACCACAGTGGTTTTGGCTGTCAACCAGCCCACGCTAAATTAATTCTATCTTGCATTGAAATTATATTATGTGCTATATTAAGTAGCAGAGGGGGTACCAAGTCAGTGTTATGCAACTCTCAAGTAAGTCTCAAGTCTTTATCCTCAAGTCCCAAGTCAAGTCTCAAGCAAAGACAGTCAAATCAAGTCTTAAGTCAAGACAGGCAACAGTCAAGTCAAGTCCCAAGTCTGAAACATGGAATTTCAAGTCTTTTCAAGTCTTAACAATGTTGCAATTATATGTTAAATGTAAATAATAGACAATGTGTTCTTTTTTAAACACATTATTTATCTCAGATTTTGATAAAATGTGAACAGTGCAATAAAAAGAACCATAACAGCATATTTTTTCCTCTGCTCTCTCATCTGGTAACTGAGTGAACATGTGTCTGTATGTGTCCATGTGTGAGTGACAAAAGACAAACAAAACAAATATATGAACTGAACAATTAACAGGAATCTGCAATTTAAGATATTTCAATTAACTATTCTGCATTGCATTTGCAAAAGACCAAACTGGCCAAAAGTCTGTCTGTCATTTGTGCATGATGAGGCCGTAAAATTATGCTGCCATAGCTGACAACTTGCTCCACTGGAGCACTGCAAGCAGGCGCTGCCAAAACTCTGGTGGCCACATTAAACAGTGAAGGAAGAGTGTGCATGTTCATTGCCCAGAACAAGAGGATGTTCTGTCTATCAGCAATATCGAGGTAGTGATTTAGCTGTAGTGCTGGACTGGTCTGCACATTCTTCTTCTGCCTCTTAGAGTAAGCAACAAACAGTCCTCCATCTTCACAGTCCTTTTGATCTTTATCACCAGGAGTCACGTGTTGCTCCGACTTTGCAGGATCTGCAGCATTTTCCAGGATCAGATCTGAGAAAACATCAAATTAACAGCAGCAAAAGAGCTCTTATTACAATTTTAGACTATAAATAAATAAATAAAAATACAGAAAAAAGTACACTAAATACAGTCTTTACCTTTAGCTTTTTGTGTCACCTCTGTCTTCATGTCTCGACTGCCCAACACGTGGTGTTCCACCCACAACAGAGAAAATTATCCAAAGCAGCTGCTTTGGGCTACACTGTAGCTGAAAAGGGTGCAGTGATCCCTTCTTTTGCTCTAGCCATTTGCATACTGATAAAGATTCCAAGAAATCTTTTGACTCCTGACCAGACCATTCAGGAAACGGACTTGATGATTCAGTTTCTCAAGGTGGTGATCGACGGACAGCACAGATAGAACAACAGCACTGATCGTGACTATTTTCTCACCTTGTGTCAAATCAGTTGCTTCTTCAAAAAGGCTTCAAGATGTCCACCATCTCCTTCAACAAGTTCCACTCTCGTGCTGTGAATAATAACTCCTTTTGCCCGGCCATTTTAACCCCTTACCACGTGACGGCCCGCCTGCGGGCAATTTTACTGTCTTTTCTATTTAAATCTGTACAGTTTTTGCTACATTTATTGTTTTTATGAACTAAAATTTCAAAATAGCTGTGTTTTGGCACCACTTTTGATTTACGTTTCATCTGACCAACTGGGTTGCTCTCTGCACCCCCAGACCCCTGAAAACAGAGCACCCGACAGAAAAAGGAGAGGTCTTTGTGTGAATGTAAACGTGAAGGCTCGGATGGATGAAGTGTGTGTGTGTGTGTGTGTGTGTGGGGGGGGGGGGGCAGGATTGTCTGCCTGCATTGTGACGTTTCCCCCCCAGGGTCGACAGTCGGACATTTTGGCCAAGGCGGACACCGTAGTCCGGGCGGACATGACGAAGCACCGCCATTTTTGTGTGTATGTGTGTGAATGTATTTATAACTAATGAATAACAAATTGTTTTTTTTATTATTTTTGTCGTTTGAGGCCTGCAAGTGACAGAACGGGAAGAGCTGAATGAGCATTCGGAGTGGGTGGCAGCTGTGATGTCAGCGAAGCTCCGGAGCTTTGTGCAACTAAAGGGGGCACCCTAAAAATATGTAACTGGACACTAAATTTGAAGTAGAAACAGTGAAATGGTTTGTAAATAGTTTATGTGTGGCAGTAGTTTGTGAGTAGTTTGTTTAAATGTAATTACTTTTTCATATTTTTTCAGTAAATACACGTTTTGACAAATTGAACTTGTTTTGGGACATTTTTTATGATGTACTTTAGAAAAAATAAGTATTTTACTGTGTTTATTTATCCTCTACTGTATAATATTCATATTGAGAGTGAGTGACTTCATTTACAGAACAGGATTCGTCTCAGCGTCCCCTTTCATTTGAGCCCTCACTGACGCCTGTATGTTGAAGCATGTAGGAGTTAGAGCTTTCTGAAGTTACATATCCATTTGGCACAGTTTGGCACAGTTTAGGTAGGACCTGGACTTCCCCTTAAAAAAAACATCTCAATTATAGTGATTCTTTTGTGCTAATTTTCTAAAATTTGAACTCCATAACAATAAAACTTCATTCTACAGCCTCATTTGGTTTTTCCGGTCTCAGCACCCTTCCTCCATGTATTGTAAGTTGATGAAAAAAGAGAAATATTTAGGAGAGAAAAAAATGCTTGAAATCTGTGTTTTCACTTCAATAACTACTAATTGGTTAAAGTTACAATCATTTTGACTGCTCAGGCAAAAACTTCAAAGTGTTAACTTCACATGGAGCCACAATAGGCTGAAGAATAGTATCTAATTTAATTTGGGTACGTCTTTTCCAGGCTTCTTGAGCTTTTTGAGGTGGAGTGGTAAGGGGTTAAGAACAGCACAGAGTTTTAGATGTTCACATTAGAGAACTGCCTTCACTTGTCTCACTGTTGAATTCCAGCTTGTGATTACAGAAGCAGGGAGGCCTTTCAGGTCACCAAATTCATCTTCAAACGCGTCTTTCAATGCCGTACTTGTTTGCAGTAGTGAGCTGAGCTTAGATAACTTTGAAAGGGCAGGAGATGCCACTTTGGTCTCTGTCAGGCCATCTCTTCCTACTAGCTGAAGTGTGTGAGCAAAACATTGCAGGCAATGTTTCTTTCCCATAGAGCATAGGTGTCAAACTCTGGCCCGCGGGCCAAATTTGGCCCGCCGTGTAATTTCATTTGGCCCGTGGGGCAATATCAAATTAACATTAGAGCTGGCCCGCCGGTATTATACAGCGGCGGTGTTGCTGTAACACCGCATTCACCGCGAATACTACAAATCCCATAATGCTCTGCGGTTGTTTTGGCGCGCCAGCTTGGTGTCAGTAGATAGCAAGCAGCGTTCTTTCCAGACGTGCTGCGGCCCAATACTACAACTCTAGGTGTCACTGTTTTACCCCTACCAAAAATGACGAAAAGGAAGGGAGAAAACAGAACTTTTCGGGACAGGTGGGAGACAGAATATATGTTTACGTATCTGAAAGACAGACCTGTTTGTCTCGTTTGTGGAGCCAACGTGTCGGTACCTAAGGAGTACAACCTTAGGCGACACTATGAAACGAAACATCAGGACAAGTACAAGGACCTGGACACGACTCAAAGGAGCCAGAAAGTAGAGGAGATGAAGAGAGGGTTGGTTTCACAACAAAATATGTTCAAAAAAGCCACAGCACAAAACGAGGCTGCTGTAAAGGCGAGTTATATCGTGGCAGAAGAAATCGCCAAATCAACCCGATCCTTTAATGAGGGAGAATTTATTAAAAAGATAATGCTGAAAGTTTGTGACCAAGTGTGCCCAGAGAAAAAACAGGCCTTTTCAAACGTAAGCCTGAGCAGGAACACAATAGCGGAGCGCATATGTGATCTTGCCACCAATCTGCATGACCAGCTGATGGAAAAGGGGAAATATTTTGTTTCTTTTTCCCTCGCTGTGGACGAGAGCACTGACGCGTCTGATACTGCGCAGCTGTCAGTCTTCATCCGCGGTGTCGACTCAAAAATGTGTGTTACGGAGGAGCTTTTGGGATTTAAATCCATGCATGGCACAACCACAGGGAAAGACATTTTTGAGGAGGTTTGCAAATGTGTAACTGAAATAAACCTGCCGTGGGATAAACTCGTGGGATTAACCACTGATGGTGCGCCAGCGATGAGTGGTAAAAAGAATGGTCTGGTGGGCAGGATGCGTGAAAAGATGCGGGAAGAGAACTGTGCAGGTGAGCTATCGGTTTATCACTGCATTATACATCAAGAGTCACTGTGTGCTAAAGCCCTAAAGATGGAACATGTTATGACCACAGTAACACAAGTTGTTAACTTTATAAGAGCCAAAGGTCTGAATCACCGCGAGTTTAAGTCTTTTCTGGAAGAGTTTGGTTCGGAACACACAGACGTGCCGTATCACACAGAGGTGAGATGGTTAAGCCGCGGAAAAGTACTGAACAGATTTTTCGAGCTGCGTGAAGAAATATGTCAGTTTCTGCAAAGCAAAGGGAAGGACACAGCAGAACTCCAGGAGCAAAAGTTTATGTGTGAGCTGGCCTTTCTGTCTGACATCGCAAGCCATCTTGATGCGCTGAACCTGCAGCTACAGGGGCGGGGCCGCATCATCACCGAGATGTACTCGTCAGTGAAAGCTTTTAAAGCTAAACTCTGCCTGTGGGAGAATCAGCTGCTGCAAGGAAACCTTGGCCATTTCCCCTGTTGCCAAACCATAAATACGCAGATCTCTACCGCCGTGTGCGCACAGTTTGCTGAAAAACTCAGTGTACTCGGCGCTGAGTTTAACCGGCGATTTGGCGACTTTCATGGTCAGAAATGGAGATTTGAACTGCTTAGTAATCCCTTCGCAGTCGATGTGGAAAAAGCACCAACTAACATTCAAATGGAGCTGATTGAACTCCAGTGTGATGACACGCTGAAGTCAAAGTATGATGCTGTTGGCGCCGCACAGTTTCCACAATACATCCCTGACACAATGCCTCAGCTCCGCACCCAAGCTGCTCAATTGCTCTCCATGTTCGGCAGCACTTACCTATGTGAGCAACTTTTCTCCTCAATGAAGATGACGAAAACATCTCACAGGGCACGTCTCACTGATGAACACCTTCGTTCGATAATGAAGGTTGCCTCAGCTCAAAGCCTGAGCCCCGACACTGATGAACTAGCATCCAAGAAAAGATGCCAGGTGTCTGGCTTGAACACACCATGTTAGATCAGTGTGTCGCAAACTGAACAGTAAAAAGGCCTGAATGATTGATTTATGTATTAGCCAGTGGAAAAAGTTAATGTTGATATTTAGCAAATTGAAAAGAGGCATTCATTTTTTATTTAAATGTTATTTAATATGCCATTGATGTTTCTTCGTTTGTTCTTTGACAGTTGATTTTGCACTATTAAGTTAAGTTAAGCTATAAGCATGGCTTGTTCCATATTCAGTGTTAAAGCAAAAAAGTGTAGCAAACTGAGCAAAAACATTTTATTCATGCACTCTTCTCTTGCTACTTCAAGGCTTGAATGTTTGATTCATTCATTATTGTTATTTTGTTTTCAAATGTATTTATTAGCCTGTGGAAAAAAGTTATTTTGATATTTACCTCAGAAGGCTGCAAATAGAAAAGAGGCATTCAATTTTTATATTTAAACATGAAACTCGGGTTTGCATGTCATTATAAAGTTATATAAGCCTTGCTTGTTCAATTTTCAATGCAAAACTTGTTTGGGTGCCTATTAAAAGGTAATTTTTTTCAACCTTGGCCCGCGACTTTGTTCAGTTTTAAATTTTGGCCCACTCATTATTTGAGTTTGACACCCCTGCCATAGAAGCACCTTCTGTTTCCTGAACTTCCAAGGTTAAGTCATGCCAGAGCTCTGGGTCGTCAAGATGATGATTATCATCAGGTTCCTCACCTTGCTCAGAGGGAAAGCATACAGTGAATGCTTTTCGCATATTGGCAGAATTGTCCCTTTTAATATAATCTAACTTTCTGTATCCAGTGCACAAGAGCGCAAATCCCATCTCATCATTGGGGGGGACAATAAACAAGAAAATTTCTTAAAAACAATTTTGGGGGGGCCGGCAAAGTTACAGTGAAATGTAATGCAAAATGTTCAGAGGGAAGCTTATCCGAACTGCATGCACATACTATACAGAATAATCAGTAATAATATTGATTTAAATGGCATGCATTTAGTAGTCTTAATAGTAATATTAATCAGTACAATAGTGTCAGTAATTTTCTTATGAATTAAGGCATTTATTAAAAAATTACCCCCCCCCCCCCCACACACACACACACGTTATGTCTCTCTATCTTTGCAGGGACTTTCCATTGACTTCCATTCATTTCTACACCCTAACTACAGCCAAACCCTGACCCTTACCCTAACCCTAACCATTACCAGTACATAGCTAACCCTAAACCAAACCTAAACTCAATTCACATCTTAGTCCTAAACCTAACCCCTAACCCAAAAACATAATTTCTTCTCGTGGGGACCAGGCTTTGGTCCCCACAAGGAGCAGTTGGTCCTCACAAGGTAGTATATGTTAGGAAAATTGTCCCCACAATGTATCAAATACATGGCCACACACACATTTCAAACTCTTAGGGAGCTAAATATGATCGAGATATTTGCCAGCTTGCGTTGACTAAAATGCTGGAATCTGATAAACTGCTGTGTTACACCACGTAAATCAAAATTAGCTATTAACCCTCTGGGGTCTAGGGTGAAACTGGACGTTTTTGCACTATTTTAAATTTCCTTTCTATTTCACCCTAAAAGTGAAAATGCAAAGGGAACTCAAGAGATTGGGACTGAACAGCTGTGTAGCCTTAAGAAAACCACTAATAAGTGAGGCTAACTGGAAAAAAAGGCTTCAATTTGCTAGGGAGCATAAAGATTGGACTCTGGAGCAATGGAAGAAGGTCATGTGGTCGGATGAGTCCAGATTTACCCTTTTCCAGAGTGATGGGCACATCAGGGTAAGAAGAGAGACAGGTGTTGCACCCATCATGCCTAGTGCCTACTGTACAAGCCTGTGGGGGCAGTGCTATGATCTGGGGTTGCTGCAGTTGGTCAGGTCTAGGTTCAGCAACAGTATGTGATCAAAGAATGAGGTCAGCTGACTACCTGAATATACTGAATAACCAGATTATTCCATCAATGGATTTTTGCTTCCCTGATGACACAGGCATATTCCAAGATGACAATGCCAGGATTCATCGGGTTCGAATTGTGAAAGAGTGGTTCAGGGAGCATGAGACATCCTTTTCACACATGGATTGGCCACCACAGAGTCCAGACCTTAACCCCATTAAGAATTTTTGGGATGTGCTGGAGAAGGCTTTGTGCAGCGGTCAGACTCTACCGTCATCAATGCAAGATCCTGGTGAAAAATTAATGAAACACTGAATGGAAATAAATTGTGTGACGTTGCAGAAGCTTATCGAAACAATGCCACAGTGAATGTGTGCCATAATCAAAGCTAAAGACGGACCAAAAAATATTCGAGTGTGTAACCTTTTTTGGGGGGATGCAGGCAGTGTATTTTAATAAGGAAACAAGTTTGGTTGTTTATTTGAATTTATTTCACTCTCTCACACACACGCACAATATTTGTTTTCAAAATGCCAGGAAAAGTAATCTACGCCATAGCTCATTTGACTTCTAAGTTGTGCCTGCGTACTGTCCCTCTATGCCCACATTGGTGCTCCTGTGCCCTCTGCTGGTGTGGATGTTCACAGTGACCATAACTTTATAAAATATACATTAGTATTTAAACAAAAAACAGAGGGGATGACTGTTTTTATAAAACACTTAATACAATCTGCTACACTCGCTACAATGACATATTGCAAATGGTCAAATAATCAAAATTATTTTTCAATCTTACTTGTGAAAGGTAATCCCTCATGAACTATTTACAATACCGCACGGGTTATTGCAACCATAGGCTGAACAAAATCCGGTCATAGCTGCTCGCTTTGCGTTTCTTCCCGTTAGCTCTTAGAGAGGATACAGCGCCTGCTTCACTGCAGACGCTGCACCAATCCGCCTGTCGATCTCCCGCTCCATTTTTCCCTCATTCGTGAACAAGACCCCGAGATACTTAAACTCCTCCACTTGGGGCAGGACATCTTCCCCGACCCGGAGAAGGCACTCT
>NC_051444.1:32664243-32670974 GCF_001649575.2 Kryptolebias marmoratus
GAGTCCGACTTACTGCCGGCAATGCGGACCAAGCTCTGACACCGGTCATAAAGGGACCTAACAGCCCGTATCAAAGGGCCTGGTACCCCATACTCCTGGAGCACCCCCCACAAGATTCCCCGAGGGACACGGTCGAACGCCTTCTCTAAGTCCACAAAACACATGTAGACTGGTTGGGCGAACTCCCATGCACCCTCAAGGTGCATGGGAGGACGCACATTTATATCGTTATTAATTCACAAAAAAACAAAAAAGAATAAAATAAGGCCAGGATCAGCCCGGCCAGTGGCAGCAGGGTCAGTTTTGTCAGACTCCTCCTCTTCCTCCTCCTCCTCTGGTGAAGATCAGTTTTCTTTTGTTTTTTCCCAACTTTTCTTCTTTTTTATTAACATAATTCTAATGTTACTTTAGACAAACCTGCTCTGACTTAAACAGAGACGTGTTTCTGGGACAGGTCAGCTGTTCAAACTACAACTATTTTTGGCAATATCGTGGAGACATTGCCATCAAAAATAAAATGAAGCCATGCAGCTCTGTTCTCAGTGACTGGGAGAACATGCAAGAACACATGTTCTATATTGCAGCTGACAACAGAACATTTTCCTTTTCCAGCAGACATTGTTCAGTGGTAAAACCAGCAGAACTAACATGATGATCTTTATGTAATGAAGTGGGTGGAGCTCCACTTGGGTTGCTAGGTTAGGGGCTGGGCTTGACTTGGAGTTGCTAGATAATGGGGATTGAGACACAATGATCCCGAGGTTGTTGAAACAGGTCGTTTTGCAGACACCAGAAAACATTTACTAATTGTCAAAAAATGGCTGGGTGTTTATTTTTTTGCGTTTGGACTGTTTCTAGAAGCAGTAGATACCCAAATCGAAGTACAAAACATGCAAAAAGTGAATTTTGCATAACAGGTCCCCTTTAATCAGAATATAGTATAAAATGAAATCTATTTTTTCAATCATCCCCAAATATAAAAAAAATGTTTTAATATATAGTCATTAACTATATCATGACAGAGAGATCTGCCTTTCATTTAGAGGAAATACTTTTCTCACGACATGATACAGGAAAGCATATTTAATCCCTGCATCACACAGCCTCCTGCGTGCACTTGCCGACACCTGCCTCTGGTTCACAACTTCAGCTGAAAAGTCCTGATAAAAAGACACTTTGTGGTCCCCCTGCTTCACTCTGCCATTGTCTTTTGCTCCATACAGAACACGTTGTCTGTTCACATAATTATGCAGCTTCACCAGAATTACCTGTGCACACTGTTCTCCATCAGGTCTGAGTGGCAGACCCGTGGGGTGAGTGCGCTCTATCATAAACTGTTTTTGACATATTCCCAGGACCTCTGGGATTCATTCATTAAAAAAAGGAACGTGGGTCCCTGCCCTCTGTGCCTTCTTTCAGCCCAAGCATTCTAATGTTTTGCTGAAGGTTCTGATTTTCATAGTTATCCAGTCTTTCCAATGCTTTTTTGAGTGTTATCTCCATCACATTTATCTTCTAGTTGCTGACCGTTGCTGTATCCTCCAAATCGGACACTCATTCAACAGTCTCTAGTCTTTCCACAACCAAGTCATCTCAGACATCAGACTGGTTTAAAATCATTTTCTAGCTTTGTGTCCAGCATTTTGGTAATGTCATCTTTCACTTGTTGAACTAATGAGCACAAGACTTCTGGCCTGTGTTTTCATCAAAGGCTGGAGCTGCCTTGTTGTTTTGGCAAGATAGCATAGCATTAGCAGTGGACACATTTCCCTTCTTTTGAACTTCTCTCTTCCTGGGCATGCTAAGGAAGTTTTCCAAAGACATCCCCAGTGCTACTGTATATTTAGAGCCAATATTCAATGTATTTCTAGCAGGAGCAAAACTAAAAATTATTATTTTAGACAGCTCCCATAAGAAGACCAGCAAACCACATCTGACAAAGTTAAGTTTTAAAAGCAGACTGAAATCATTTACAACTAATTTAACAAATTGAGAATGTTTATTTTTCTTGGTAAATTTAAACATTTATTTTCTGATTTATTATAATAACTTAAAGATTTACTAAATTTATGTTTTATTAATATTGTCATACTTGTTTTTAAATCAAGCTCAAGGCCCACTTTTTGTATTGACTGTGGCCCATAATCCAAACTGACTTGTTTTCAGCCTTTTGCCATAATCCTGAACTCTGCCAGCTCAACAAAAAGCACAATGCATTCCTCAAACATGAATTTCTCATTCAACTGTTTAGTTTCAGCTATATTGTCTGCATTTAATGGAGCCTACATACCATTTCAGCCATAACATCCAGAGGAGTAAAGATCTGTGAAGGAGGACGTCCCACAATTTCACCCCGGCTCCCTGAGAGGGAAGGAAAGAAACAGAAATGTCTACAGTAAATTTACTGTTGAAATATAAACAGCTTAGATATTTTATATCTACAGTGAAAGGTGCAGATGTTCAGCAAACATCACAAATTCAGGCCTAAATTCTCTAACAGTATGTTCAGCCTTTGCAGATACAATTTTGGATTTTGTGCAGTCATGTAATTCACAAACCCCTCATAAAATGAATTTGGCACCTCCAGTTTGCAGTTTTCCAACATTTAAATGAAGTATTGTTCTTAAAGACCAGCACAGTTTGCAACACACAATTAGCATCAAATACAGTGGAATCAAGGTGTTCATATACACTGTGGAAAAGGACAAAATCATTTTCTTCTCACTGTATGACATTAAAATCAGATTAAACATTCCTGTTTTAGGTCAGTTAGTGCACCAATCCCTCCTGCAGCAAAACACCCTTACAACAGATGCTGCCACCTCCACACTTCACAGTTGTGATGGTGTTCTCAGGCTTGCAAGTGTGGCATCAAGGGACCCCTTCCTTTATGATCTCTGACTTCGACTCATCTTTCCAGCAATTGTTCTGTGAGGAAGTTCATTTTGTTAGGACTGAGTTCTTGGTATTGCTTTTGATACGTGTTTACATTCCGAGCCTCTACACTAAATGTAAAAACAACCTAACACTTATAAAAAACATGATTTATGCAGAAACCAAATGAATTCAATGTGAACAATGAATGTTAATATTTTAATGTGTGCATTTATCTAATAAGAAATTAGACAAATGGTTTAAGTAATGTTATCGTTTTGTCTTTACAGGACAATGTCCAGAATTATTACCAGAAGCTCTTTGAACAGGAAAAAGATAAGTCGTTTGTTAAGACCTCAGCTGTTAGGATCCGGTAAATAATTAGGATGAATAAATCAAGTAATCTAAATATTATTGATCAATAAATTTGATCTGGTGCTGTGGAAGAGAACTGCATTCTATGAACAGACAGCTGCAGACTGCAGTTTACCAATTATGGAAGAGAAAATGGTAACAGGAGCTATGTTTGTATGTATGAGTGTTAAGTTGTTATTGCCAAGAACTTTCCAGAACAGTTTTTAGGAAGGACATGTGAGGAGAGGTTGTTAATAATGATAAGACAGTCCTGGAAAACAGTGTGTTTGTTCTGGGTTGAGCTGACTCAGCTGCCTGGGCTGGTTTCCTGTGAATGTAGGAGTTATGTAAACTTTTGACCAATTACGAACTGGTCAGAAATATGTGATACACACCAATGTATTTTGTCTGTATAAATATGCCAGGTCCCAGAAATACTTTTTTCTGTGGTATTTCTGAAGATGATAAGTTGTGTCAATAAATCCCCCGTGTTCGGCTAAAGGAGAAGCTAGTGACTGCTTATTTGTTTTTGTGTAAAAACTGCCTTTTTCCTCTCCAAGTGGCCTTTCAGCCCATGTTGGTACAGGACTCGTTTCACTGTGGATTATAATACTCTGACCAGTTCCAGCAGCATCATCACAAGGTTCATGTTACACAGAAATCACACAAAAATGTTGACCTCAGTATTTTTTTAAAGTCTGCCTACGGCCCTGCCCAGGAGGCTCCACTAGTGACAGAAAAACATGCATGGTGACAGAAACCAAGTTTTCTGGGACAGAGGAGTCTAAATTGGAGCTTTTAGGCCTTCAGTTGTGGTTTGTTTGTTTTTGTTTTTTTTTGATTATTGTAAAAGGGTACCAACAGATTTATTCATATCTGTACGTCCAAGTGTGTGTTGGGTTTGGTATTGTACAGAAGGCCTAGTTGTGAAAAACATGTTTTTCTATCTTTTACGGTTACCTAGTATAAACAAACTGAAATCCAACAGCAGTACCAGCTAGTCTGTCACTGTACCTCCACTTTCTTCCCAGAAACTGAGGAACTCAGCCAGCATCAAGCCCACCCTGCTATCTTCCATGTCACAGATTCCAGTGGAGGAGATGGGCATGCTGGGAATTTCCTGCTAAGATTAAAGATCAAGTTTTTTTATCCAAACAGATGCCTGTCACAGCAGGGGGAAATCATGACAAAGCTTGGGGTGAAGGGAGAGGAGTTGAATTGAATAGAGGGAAAGAAGTGGGAGAAAAATGAGAAGGTTTGGATGCACAACATCTTGTCATCCACCTCCTCCCTCCAATTTTAAGTTTTGTGATGCATCATTGTTTCACGGCTTTCAAATGCATCAAGGCTGACATACCAAGTTGACTTTGCCGTCTCCATGTTATGACTTTAATTACTGCAGATGACAAAACTCAAATCTGCCTTGTTCTTAAACACACTCCTAAAAGAGAAAAGAGCTCCACTCCACAGATATGTAAAAACAAAATTTTACCAGCCAAGATATCAGCAGAACATTTAAATGTCTTTATTGTCATAAAAAACTAGCATTCTTTTAAGGAGTGCATATTGTATATTACTATAATATTATTATATTAACCTTTTATGCCAGAGTTTAAGACTAAGATCATCTTATAAGGAGAACTGACAATGTTGTAAATGTTTTTGGTGAAACCTTGAAAATAATGTCATGCACAATATTTTGCAAAATGTGTTTGTGTTTGGAGTTTTGTTGAAAATTACTTTTAACTACTACCACACCCAAATTTAGCTCAATATTTATAAAACTGACTGAGTGTTTGAGCACTGTTTGTGTTTGACAATGTCTATTAACTGTGGCATCCATGTTGATTTGGTTGACCTCAAGAATGAATGAGTTGTCCATGCACAGATATTGAATACTTTTTGAAAGTTACAAATTCATGCCATGATTTATGAGATATTTTGCCAATGCTACAGACAAACAAACACACACAGGCAAAAACCAATCTCCTTTCACCTTCAGTGGGCAGCAATAAAAATGGGTGGATTTACTTTCTGGGCTTCTAGAAAATTTCCTTAAATTTTCACATCAAAGAGACTTAGCTGCTTTGCCTTTTTGGTGGCTACATTGCCCTCTTCTTGTAAATGGAGATTGTTTCCTCCTAAACAGGTGTGTATGACCTTAAAAGTAATGCATTGTACTAAACACTTTTACTAGTTTTTGGGAAAAGTATACAATATGAAACATAACTGAGTAGGTTTAAGTTGCACATTAAAGGCCAGAAGATGAAAATTTCTAAAACCCTTATGGGCAGGACAAACAGCTTTAAGTCAGTTTGTACCTCCACCAAATCATACTTTTGTAGTTTTGGTCACTATGTCTCTAAACGTTTGGGGTCAAAAAAGCCGTCTGCCAAAGGTTTCTTTGTACCTACTTTCGTTTGCTTCATATCCACCTGGGAACCTGCCATAACTTTAAAGGAGAACAGAAATCAAATCTCAGAATATTGACACTGCATGAATATCATTTGGTGAAACACTTCCACAAAACATTCCAGGGATTCATTTCTATGACCAAAAACTTTTTTTGAGCGTTTTAGTCAATAAATACTAAAATGGGGTGATTTGTGGGGCAGAGTAGTCATCCGCTGTTTTCCTTGTCCCATTCCAACAGATTTCTGAAGAACCAAGAAGGCGGTTACTGTTCCATTGTTTATTAGTGGAAATGGAAGAAGACGGCTTTTTATGAATACAAACAAATACAGCAAATCTTCATTGGAGTAAACCATACTTGTATGAACCTGACCTACAGCTGGATCTCTGAAATCAAGTAAAAACTTGAGATTCAGATTCTGCTGATCACAAGGACAATCATGGCTGACAAAACAATGCACATAACGACCGAGTTGGGAATGTGGAATGATGAGAACCATTTCTCCTCAGATAATTATCATGACATCAGTACAAGACAGTGAAAGTTAATAACACTGGCAGGAGAGCGGTACTTCAGGGTATCCTTTATGTGTTCTCACACCAGAGTAAACTAATTAATAGCCGTTTCAGACTGACAGTTGTAAATCACACATGGATTGTCTATATTTTTTTAACAATAAACTGCACTGAATGAAACTGATCTCAGGCTGTCAGGTCTGTAGGCAGCTCATACCTTTATGACACAGCTGTGTTGAATAATAATAATAAATAATAATAATAATAATAATCATTTTATTTAAATAGCGCCTTTCAGGACACCCAAGGACACTTTACAACAATGAAGAAATCAAAAAAAAAATAAAAAAGCAGTGCAAAGAACAGGCATGAGTTAAAATATAAAATACATAAAACAAAGTTAGGAGGGGTAAGCTAGTCTGAAGAGATGAGTTTTAAGTTTAGTCCTGAACAGAGAAAGGGAGGTGGTGTTTCGTAGGTCAGGAGGTAGAGCGTTCCAGAGGTGGGGGGCAGAGCAGGAGAAGGCCCTGCTCCCCATGGTGGAGAGGCGGGCAACGGGTACATGTAGGTGTAGC
>NC_051444.1:32672418-32675876 GCF_001649575.2 Kryptolebias marmoratus
GAAAAGGAGAGGGAGGGAGGGGGGAGGTCAACATAAATGCAAGTGGCGGTATTTGGACCAAGGTGTTTATGAATTAAATTGATTTTTTCATTGAAATAGAGTATTAAAGAGTTGCAGAAATCAGTGGAAACCATGTGAGAGGGTAGAGAGTTAGGGGATGAGACTGAACGGTTAAGAAGAGAGAACAGTGTTTTTGAATTGCCAACATTAGCACTGATGATGTCTGAGAAGTAGCTGGATTTGGTTTGAGAAATACTGTCTTTATACTGGATGATGTGGTTCTTATAGAGTTCCTTGTGGATAGTGAGACCGGTTTTCTTGTAGAGTCGCTCTAACCTCCGACCTTTAGCTTTCAGGGCACGGAGTTCTGGAGTGAACCAGGGTGCAGAATTGGAGAAGGAGACAGACCGAGTTTTCAGTGGAGCAACAGTGTTGAGGATATTGGTGAGGCCGTTGTTGTAAAATGTGACAAGGTCGTCCGGGTTTGAAGAATTAGAGGTGATAAGGGTGTTGTCAATGTGAGATAAAAGGATGTCATGATTGATATTTTTGATATTACGAAAGGAAACGGTGTGTTGAGGTTTTTCAGAGGAGAATTTAAGATTGACATTGAATGAAATCATCATATGATCAGTGAAAGGAAGGGCATCAGAAGAACAGTTAAAAGGAGAGAGGCCAGAGCAGCATAATAGGTCCAAGGTGTGGCCCTTTGTGTGGGTTGGAAAGGTAATGAACTGCTGGAAGCCACAGCTGTGAAGACAGGATGAAAATTCCTTTGTGAGTGCCTCATTGATTTGGTCCGTATGAATGTTGAAGTCTCCTAGCAGAATAATGTTTGGTGAAAGACTTGAGAGGTGGGCGAGAAAAGCTGCAAAGTCATTTACAAAGGTGTTGTTTTGTTTCGGTGGGCGGTAGATAGTGGCAACAATAGTGGGGGTAGGGCTGGAGAGCATGCACACAGACTGCTCAAAGGAGGGAGAAGATGGTGTTTGAACTGGAGTGACCTTCCAGTTCTCGCGGTGAATCATCGCGAGACCTCCTCCGCGACCGGACTGAAGTAAGCTTGTTTCTTGTCTCATTGTCTGTGACAACGTTCTCCTCTCCATTTGCCTTTTAAAATTAAAAATAGTTGGGACAGCTCCTGGTAAAAAGGTTCTGTTTTTTGGAGTGAAGCCCATCCACCACATTAATGAGGGTAGGAGCTTGCAGTACTCCTCTTTGAAGTGGTCTGGATTTGAGTTCTGATAGTAATATCAACATCAGAGCTTATGGATCCAAATCTGACAAAGTTTTATATCTTTTAGAAAGCCAAAAAATTAAACTTCAATGGTATTTTCTGTCTGATTTGAACAATTAATTGAAACACACTGAACTATGTTGCACTGATCCACTTACTGTTGAATTGCCGAATGCTCGTAAACCTTAACAGTTCTGTGGATGTCACACATCAGAGGGATCACAGAAAAAGCCAAAGCCTCATCGATGGACTCCAGTGGGCAGCCCAGGACAGAGCTGGCTCTGATGGAATAGAACACTGAGCGAACCAGAGTCTTGCTCACACTGAAGGACCTCAGTCTCCTCAGCAGGTGCAATTGACTCTGGCTATTGCTACACAGATGGTTAGAGTTGTCAGTCCAGTCCAGTTTGTTGTTGAGGTGAACACCCAAAGACCTAAATGAGCCCATTATCCATCATATCAGACATACAGCCTTGCAGTCTCACGTACTGTGGTCTGTCAGGGCGGTGGTCACTGTGTGGACCATCACACAGCCAGATGATGGTCCACACCAACCTGAGAAATCGAAGAACATGATTCTCACATTGCTTCCTGGGGACTCCAAATGGCACAATGCCCAGTGTAAAAGGTAGGCATCATCATTATCTACCCATACGCCAGGTCAGTATGCAAACTGTAGGGGGGTCCAAACACAGAGCTCATCTGGGTGCATAGATGGCTGAGAACGATCCTCTCCATAGTTTTCATGAGGTAAGAGGTCAGGGCCAGTAGGGTCAGTAGTGGCTTGGCTCTCTGAGGTGCGCTGTTTTGGGAACAGGCACCACACAGGAAGTCTTCCACAGGGCCAAGACTTTCTCCAAAGACAGGCTCAGGTTGAGTATTTACAGAACCACCTTACTGAGCTGTTCTGCATACTCCCTGAGCAAATCCAAAAAACAAAAAGTTGACTTTTTTCTGTTCTATTCAGAATGGAAATTTGACCAAGCTAACATCCTTCTGTTCTATACAGCTTCAAAATGGAAGTCCAATTGTCTTTGTTTTTCAATCTTTTTTGGATTTACCATGCCCTGGTCCTGGATCACTGGCAATCTACACCAGCATACTCCCTGAGCACTGAGGCTGATGGCATGGAGGTCTGCCACTTTCCTGACCTTTGTCGTCCTGAGCTCCATTCTCACCTGGTCCACAGTGATGAAGAGGGAGCAGGGGGTGACTGTAGGGCACAGCCAAGAGCTTCAGATGATAGCGGGGGCTTTTGATGAGTGTGGGGTTGGGGCAGAATAGTCAGGGGGAGCTGAGGTGAGAAGAGCTGCAGTTGAGAGGAAACAACTGGCCTGGAGATGTGTGAGGAAGCAGGGCCTCGATGGGCTGATGAATGGACAACTCCATTGCCCAAACCTGATCTCCAAGGGTGGCTTGTTCATTAATTTTGTTCCTGTCGCCCAAGATGAGTTTTAGACCTCTAAACACATCTCAGACATTGTTCTCTAGACACCACTCCAGTTTCTCTCTGTAGCTTTTCTTACACCTTCTGATGTACTTCAGCTCCCACTGTACTCTCCATAGTCCTTCCGTGTACCCTGAGATGAAGACCCTCTTCATCTCGTTAAGTTCCCAACTGTTTCTGAAAGTTGAGAAGTTGCTCTTTACAGCTTTTTGTGGTTATTACAGTAATATCACTGCCGCAGTTGCAGGAAGCTTGTGAAACAGCCCTTGTTATAGCCCTGCTCCCACACAGACACCCTGGTGAGAAAAGTGGTGGAAAAAAAATAGCAAAAATATGGAGAATCGGAGCAGAACGAAGCAAATAAAGTCTGGAAAACAATCCTCGGAAGTGATAAAAACACCACTGATATACAGAGATGGTTTTGAGACCAAAAGAGAAGTTGAAGTAGCAACTTTTTGTGTAGAAAGGTAATGTTAGATTTGTTGAATTTCTAATGAGATTAACCAGCAAGAAGGTCAACAGCAGGGGCGTCACTAGGTTTTAAGGACAAGGGGGACAGGATGTGAGCAAACGTAGTGGGCGAGAACAAAATTTCTCAAACAGCTAACAAAACCTGAGTTGCTTTTCCACATTTTTTGACAAATTTAACAGATACCTTACTGTGTAAATGTTTTAAGCAACCAGTTATATTTTTATTCATAACATCAACAAACAGGAAATATGTTTATAGTTTTAACAAGAAAAATGTACATATGGTTACAGTGCCATATTTTA
>NC_051444.1:32676560-32686896 GCF_001649575.2 Kryptolebias marmoratus
TTTTACAAAAGCAGTGATGATTAATACTTACTTTATTGAAAAAACTTTCGTATGTCCATTTTTTACTGAACATTCTCCTGGTCTGCTCACTGAATGTTCATGCTGCTCTTAGCTGGCTCTGCTTGCAAACTTGCTAGCACTCGTGGAATCACGGTTGCAGAGAAAACGTGGACTGGAATCCATGTAGTGTGGGAGTATGTTATATGAACAAGTGGAATGGATCCGATAACGAAGTTTGTAGGGAAAACATGGACTGGAATTCATGTGGTGAGGGATTACTCTATATGAACAAGTGGAATGGATTTGATAACGACGCACCAAAGAGGATCTCTACCTTACACTGTAAAGAAAAAGAAAACTGACAGATTTATGATCATATATTTGAGTTAATAATGAGATAATATATGGTTATTTATTTAAACTCATATTCTGGCCACATTATATTGAACTTTTGTAAAAAAAATTTAAAAAAAAATACTAATTTTTTTTTTTTTTACACCAAAATTATTTAGGGGGGCTTGAAAACATTTTAGGGGGGCTGAAGCCCCCCTAAAATAGGCCTAGTGACGCCACTGGTCAGTAGTAAAGATAGTATCTACTGTTTACTTTGTATATGTTATTGTTTGTGTAACTCTGTGGGTTTTTTGTGTGGTGATTCTTTTAGAACAGTGTACCAAGTCAGTAAGATTGCACTATCTATGTGTATTTGTAGTTTGTATGTGTAATTCATGCACGCATTGCGCACATCAAATCATGGCACCTTCGATGACTTTGTTTTCGTTTTTTAACAGTGTACCAAGTTAGGTTTGCATGTATATGTTCGCACAATGAACCATGTCATGTTTGTACCATATATAGTGTATGGCCAGCTGAATTTCACTACTTTCAGTTATATTAAGTTATATTTAAACTCTTTTTGATTTTCCAGTTCTTAAGTATTTCTTTTTTTGCGATACCCAGAACTGCAAGAAGGGTTTGACGCCAAAAAGTTTTCAAGTCCACTTTTGTGACGTCTCCAAGAAGACAAAGTGAGGGACAGACTGGAACTCTGTACTCTAGGCATGTTAAGTCTTCACAGACTTTTATCCAAAAGCCATACACAGATGGGCAGTGCCAGAGGGCATATAGATAATTATCAGTGTGACGGATTGTGACCTCTGTGGCTGATTTTGCCTAACTAACCACTACAGGGCTTCTGTCAGAAAGCACACTGGTCATCAGTGGGGTTTGAAGATTTACTGATGAACGATGTATTCATTACAGAACAGAGCAGTTTCTAAAAATAAAGAAATAAAGATCTAATTCACTATTGCAGTAAATTAAACATAGAAAATAAAACAGTGAATAAACCTATGCATCAGTACTAATATTGTTCGTCATAAATAATTGCTTTAACCTAAACAATGTCATATATTAACTGAAAGTACTCTGACAAACAGCTTAAGCTCAGGGCTAACAGTTCGGTTAGCTTTAAAGCTAAATCACGATCGTATTCACTATAAAAAACTGACGTTTTAAAGGTTGCAAACATACACTAAAACTAAATAACACCATAAGAAGTGATGAGTAACATCCACACTGTCAGGAACCATGGAACTGATGGAGAGGAACCCAGTGCGCAGACTCATATTAAGAACTAAACTAATTTATTTAACTACAGAAACAAACGAAAACAAAAAGCTGACATGGCAGCAAAACAAAAGGATAAACAGAACATCAAGCACGGAGCAGGGGAACCAGAAAATGACGACGGGACAACAAGCAAAACAGCAACAATGGACCAGCGGAGTATAGACAGAAATGACCAGGTTTTAAAGTACTGAGGATTATCAGGTAAGTGGGGACAGGTGACATGATTACTAGACTTGGACAGGTGTAAGTGGGCGTGGCAGGAAGGCAGAGAGAGATAGACTGAGGAGGAAGGAGAAAGTGAAAAACACGAAACGAGACAGAAACTAAACACAAACCAGTAAACTAAATAAGGATGAAACATAACCAAAACACAGGAAAAACCCAAATCACCACACACACATTCATATCCCGACTGTTGACACTACTCACATCGTTACTGACTGCTGCATCGCTCTAAACAGATCGAGTGAAGAACGCGAAGAAGGAAGAGGAAACTGCTCAAGACGCCTTCAAAATAAAAGCATGAATAAGGAACATTGACTGCTTGAAGAATTATTAACAATCAGGTACATCTCCCATGCAGTTTGTGCATGTGTTGGTAAGTGAGAAACCCATTTGGAACATCCTTTGTCCTGTGTAGTGAATTCTATGCAGGATTTTATATTGTATAAGCTGAAGGTTGGCATTTTGGGTCATTCTAAAAGCATTTGAACAAAGTTACTCCAAAAGATAGGATCTGTACCAGTAGATAGGTCAACATCCCATTTACTGATGGGAAGTGAGATAGTTAAATCCACTTCGGAAAGTTTTATGTAGGTTTTTGAGAGTAACTTTGGAGGTTGTAATTTAAGGAGGCTAGTTATTACTGGAGGAAGTTCTATGTTTTTCTGTTTAATCTTAAATTTGGACTGAATAACAATGGACAAAACAATGGATAAATTTACCACTTTCACTTGCTGGTAGAATAGCGACTATTAAAATGAAAATACTTCCCCAAATTAATTATCTATTTTCTATGTTACTTATTCAACCAACTAAAGAATGGTTTACATCCTTAAATAGTATAATCTCCAAATTCTGTTGGAAAAACAAGCCACCAAGAATAAAGTTATCAACTTTACAAAACTCAAAACAATATGGAGGGCTAGATGCACCAAATTTTTATTATTATTATTTAGCCAATGAACTGCACTACATAATTAAGTGGACCCAAAACCAGCAGCACAATGATTTAAATGAACTGGAATAATCATTTTGTGGGAAAATTCAATTATCGGATTTACCATTCATTTGTCAAGCAATTAAGAAACATGGTTGCTTTAAATCACCAACTATTAAAGCCACTCTTTCAGCTTGGTGGAAATTCAATGATATTATCAACTCAAATTTTACCACTTCAAAATACACACCACCTTGGAATAATCCAGATCTTACAATAAATAAAAAAACTCTCCTTTTTAGCTTGTGGGTCTCTAAAGGCATTACACATTTTGAACATATTTTTAGATATAATAAATTACTTTCATTTTCAGAATTGACTAAACAATATAAACTTGACAATACTCAATTTTTAAAATATCTTCAATTAAAATCTCTTATGCAAAGTAAATACGATCTGGAAAAACTCATTATAGAACCTAATACACAAATTACAGAACTATTTAAAATTGGACCTATAAAGAAAACTCAATCGATCTACAGAATGTTAAATAGGATTGATTCTACTATTTCCATACCTACTTTAAAATGGCAAACAGATCTGAATATAATCCCAGGTTGTGAATTCTGGATTAAAATTTGCAATAATATCTCATATATGACAAAAAACGCTAATCTTCAGCTCATTCAATATAAAGTACTTCACAGAATTAATTACACAACTCAAAGAATGTATAAAATGGGTTTGGCTAACTCTGAATTGTGCAGAAATTGTTCACAAAATACCCCTGAAACATACTTTCATGCTTTATGGTTATGCAAACCTGTTTAACAATTTTGGATAAAAGTAATTACATTTCTTTCCAGTAGATTTGACTGTCTCATCCCATTATCACCTTATCTTTGTTTATTGGGAGACACCACCAACATCATTAATGATGTCCCAAACATTAAACAACTTCTTATAGCTTTTACCATTGCTAAGAAAACAATTCTTTTGAAATGGAAAACAAGGACTACCATCAGCGTGACATATTGGAAAAATTTGTTTATTGAACACATTTCAATGGAAATGTAATCGATTTTATATACATATACTTTAAATAATGTCATCTATGTAATATGATTACTGTCTCCACCCTGCTTAGCTGTTTTTGTTTTGTTTTTTTGGGTATATTTGTCTTTTTTTGTTGTCGTTTTTGCTTTTGTTTGTAATAAAGAAATTAAAAAAAAAAATTGGACTGAATAATAATTTTATTTGATTATATTTAAAAATCTTATGTTTGTCTATGCCATATGAATCTTATAGAACATAAAAAAGGCACAAAATCGCTTCCATCAAATATATTCCCTAAATAACTGGAGAGTTCGCCACTGTGTGAGATCGCTTTCTATGAATCTGAGTAATGGAACATAATTTAACTGTGTCAGCTCATTCAGCCTGTTAGAAATATTGATGCCAAGGTACCTGATGTTTCTGATCTGTAAAAGAATGGTTGGGGAGATATGGATATTAGAGGAGATCGGAAGGGCCTTTGATTTGTTCCAATTAATAGAGTAGTCTGAAATTGTTGAGAATTTATTTATTAAGGTTATTGTCTCTGTAAGAGGGGGGGTTTGCATTCTCCAGAAACAGCAACACATCATCTGCGTATAAAGAATTTTTGTGGATTCTATTAGCTGTTTGTATTCCAGAAATATTTTTACATTGACGAATTGCAGCCACCAGTGTTTCAATAAAAATTGCAAACAGTGAGGGGGAGAGAGGACAACCCTGCCTGGTGCCTCTTTCAAGTTTGAAGCTTTGCAAAATCCAGTCATTTGTTTTCACACAAGCATTGGGTGAGCTATGTAATAATTTGATCCATGACAAAAAGTTATGTCCAAATCCAAATTTAAATAGAAATTTCAAGTTAACCTTGTCAAAAGCCTTCTCTGCATTTAAAGAAACAATTAAATCAGATTTATTTTGGATGTTACAATAATCTATTAGATTGATGAGTCTTCTTGTATTATTTACAGCATAACAATTTTTAATAAATCCAGTCTGGTCAGGATGTATAATATGAGGGGTTATTTTTTCAAGCCTTGTGGTCAACGTCTGAGAAATGATTTTAAGATCTGCTTTTACAAGTGCAATTGGGCGGTAGCTGGATGGATGTGCGGGATCCTTATCAAGCTTGAGGATAACATTTATGTTAGCACAATTCTTATTTAGGGAAAGTATCGAAGTTTACTGAATTTCTGTGACCACCTGTTGGAAGATGGGGGACAGCAGTGTCCAGAATTCTTTATAGAATTCTTCAGGGAAGCCATCGGGTCCTGGAGCTTCATGCAGTTCACTAGCTGCCTGTTTCTGTTGCTCGTTCAATTTAGGAAGGTTAACTTCATTTAAAAACTCATCTATGTCAAGATCGGAAGGATCAATATCTTTTAGATGTAGATTTTTATTAAAAAATTCTAAAAATTGAATTGATTTAATTTGGGTCATTAGTTGGTTAAGCATTACTGTCAGTTATTGTTGAAATTGTTACCTTTTCTTTATTCTTTTTCAATTGATTTGCAAGAGGTTTGCCAGATTTATTACTATGATCAAAGTTCTCCAACCATAATTTCTGTATTTGGAATTGTAATCTTGCTTCTAGTATTTTATTAAGTTCTAGTTTTCTTATTTCATTTAACAGATTATCTTCTTGGGACATAGCATAGATAATTTCTAAGTTCTTTATTTTCTGTTCTAGTTCTATTTCAGTTTTTTTTTCCTTTTTCTTATATGATGAATAAGAAATTATTTTGCCGTGCATAACAACTTTTTCTGCCTCCCAGAGGACACCAGTGGAGATATTAGGTTCCAGAAAATCAGTCCACTGTCTCACAAAAAAAACTTTGTCAAATCTTCGTCTTTAAGTAATGATGTGTTAAATTGCCACGGTTTACCAGGTGGTGTTGATGTTTTTTTCTATAACCATCATAGTACTGGAGCATGGTCACTTATAGAAATGGGATGAATTTGTGCCTCACATACCTCCTTCATAACTGAGTTGCTGATTAAAAAGAATTCTATATGGGAGTAAGAATGGTAAACAGGTGAGAAGAAGGTGAACTCCTTATCTGATGGGTGACGTGAGCACCAGGCATCACAGAGACCAAAATCTTCCATATACTGCTTTAATGTATTAACTGACTGCATGTTACAAAGTGCAGATGATCTACTGAGCCATCTTCACCTCTGAAAGAGTGGCCGTGGGCCTGCAGATGGTAGTAACCCACAGAGTCCTTGCCTGATGATGTTGCTCTTCTATGCTGGGCCATCCTTTTAGCTAGTGGCTGCTTTGTTTCCCCGGTGTATAGCTGATCACAGTCCTCCTGGCACTTAACCGCATACACAATGTTACTCAGTTTGTGACAGGGGACCAGATCTTTGGGATGAACCAGTCTTTGCCATGGTGTATTTTGGGGTTAGAAAGCCACTGGGATGTCATGTTTAGAAAATAAACGTCTCAGATTCTCTGAAACTTCCGCAACATACGGAATGACCACTAATCTGGGTTTGGGGTCCTCCTTTTCACCCGGTCACTGGCTGGAGTTCTTATCTGCTTTCAGGAAGGCCCAGTTAAGATATCCACATAGCTGCAGCATTTGATAAAAATCACATGCCAAGTGACCATTGAAGCACTTCAAGGAAACTCTCAGGTCCCAGAGTTAATTGTAGACACTGGTGCTTCTGGTTCTATTTTACCAGAAACAGTCTACAAACAACAATTTGTACCATGTCCACTGACAGAATCTAAAGTTAAAACCAGTCACATATGCAAAAGATGACCTAGCTGTCCTTGGATGCCTACAAGCTACAGCAGAAGTAGCAAATCAAAACAAAGTTACAGCATTATTCTATTTAGTGAAGTCTGTATCACCAATACTGGACCTCAACCTGAATAATGCACTGTAAACATTACTGGTGGCCAAGTGATTTTTTTTTAAAGAGGATGATGCAAAAGAAACTCACAATGACACAAAAACATACATGGTAAATAATGTTGCTTCTGCTTCAGATCACCATCTTGGATGTGTTAAAGAGTTCATCCACAAGGTTCAAGTAAAGAAAACACTGCAACCTGTATGCCACAAACTGAGACAGACTCTGTGTGCTCCCTCCTCCTAACCATGGTGGTTTTGAGTCTCCATAGTGTTCTGGTGCACTTCTGTTTTGTAGAGAAGTTTCACCTGTTTGTGTTGTGTTTAGCTGTTTGCTGTGAGTTTGCACATGTTGGCCACCGTACCTCAGCCCAGAACAAAAACAAACTGTTCTGCAAAGGGAAAGCCATGCACCAACCTAGACAATAAGTTGGTTTAAAATAAATAAATAAATACAAAAAGTCGAAAAACATCTTGTGATTTTGAGCTACTTTCAATTGTAATTTTAATAGTGTATTGTGTTTCATAAAGAAGACTATTTGCATTTAAGTGTACTTCTGCTAAGTGAAAGACTAATTGTAAATTGCAGACACTTTATTTTGCATTCCAGAATTAGTAGTCCTGAGAGAATACTATTTTTGCTTAAAGGAATGAGAATGTTTGTTTGGATAAAGGGGAGATGCTGTGTTCTGAAGCTTACACAGTGAATGTATTTATGTTCTGTGTTGTTGCCGTTATTATTTCTAGCCACTAGATGGACCTGCTGTGACATTGTAGGGCTGAAGAGCCAGTGGTCAAGTAGAGAGCAGGAGGACGACACTGGAGAGTCCTGTAATGGCGTCTGACTTAATAACACTCGTAAAATAAAGTTTCAGAGTTTAGATGCTGTAGTTTCAGAGTTTTACTGGCTGTTTCCTTACTTTCATTTACACCTGTCACAACAGATGTGAAGCTTGAAGATTTTCTTTTCTCAATATAGGACTGGAATTCCCAATTACATCACTCCAGACCACTAAAAATTGAATTTTCAAACCAGCATGCTTGTAAAAGAAACTAGCTTGTTGCCAGGGCAGGTGATCAATCACTAAATTTCAACAAATTAAATATAGCTTTTTAAGCATTTGAGATTGAGAATTAAAAATAATAATAACTCAATATTGAAAAATTCCTCACTGTGACACTCATCACAACTATTGGCAAGTATGTTGAAGGTAAAGGCTATAAGACCATCCCCAAGCAGGTTGATGTGCCTGCGAATACAGCTGCACAAGTTTAAGGTCCAAAGGACTGTACACAACCTCCCTGGACGTGGCCACAAGAGGAAAAATGTTGACAAGTTGAAGAAAAGGATAATATGAATGATAATCAAAAGGTCCACAGAACAACTTCCAAAAATATTAGAGATAAACTCTATGGTCAGGTACATTAGTGTCAGACTGCACCACTTGAGCCAAAGTTAACTTAATGGAAAACAACAGAGGAGGACTTCAAATAATATAAAATCATAACTTTAATTTGCTAAAAATACATATTGACAAGCCACAAAGGTTCTGGGAGTCATCTGGACAGATGAGACAAAACTGGAGCTTTTTGGCAACAAGCCCAATCACTTCTATGATCACAGACACAAAAATAAAATATACAAAGAAAAAAAACACTGTACCTACGGTAAAACAAGGAGGAGGCTCAGTTATGCTCTGGGGCTGTTTTGCTGCATCTGGCACACGTTATCTTGAATCTGTGCAGGGCACAATGAAATATCAAGACTTTTCATTCTGGAGTTAAATGTGCTGCCCAGTGTCAGAAAGGTTGGTCTCAGTCACAGGTCATGGGTCCTTCCAGTATCACCAACATTTAATTATTGTGCACCTGCTTGTTAATTCAAACCACCTGCAGGGAAAAAGTATCTGATCAGCTTTACTGTAAAGTTTTCCCCGTGGTCAGGCTTAATGTTTGGTTTGGAAACCGCTTCTTTATCAGGGTAAAGTTTGTCTGAATTTGTTTATCCTTGCGGAATCAAGAGATTCATCTGATCCACAACTTAAAAAAAGTCATATTAGAGGGAGGAAAAGGATTATTATAAAGCACAAGGTGCACTTACAGATAGATTATTTGGGTGCTAAAGAATAGATCTGCTAAGTCTCTGTTATTAGATGCAGTTTATCAGAGCTAAATTATTTCTAAGAAGTGCCAATAGATGCTGTAAACTCTCCTTAAACAACCCCCTAAGCAGAAATGTTCGGGGGTTTGTGTGTAGTTGAATAACTAATAAGAGATTACCTTAAACGTCGTTCTGGTTCTTGTTCAGTCTGGATGTGTTCCTCCTTCGATTTTACTCTCCTAATAAAGGCGCTTCACGCCTGGTCTCCGCCTGTGCGGACGCTCTGCGGCCGGTGGATCTGCTGCTCTGCTGGGGGAAAACTTCCAGTCAAAGTGTGGACCTGCGGGCTGGAGGAGCGGAGGATGGACAAGAAGATAGCTGTGCAGAGGAAAGACCTGTCCCCCACTCCCTCCTCGGAAAGAAATCAGACCGCCCGTCGCGCAGACACTCAATCCGAGGCGACAGCCACTGAGCGCGGCTCCGAGCGGCGCATCCCCTCCGTACGAGCCGCAGAAACAGCACTGAGGCTGGAGAGGCGGGGAATTGGAGAGGGGGTGGAAGAAAGAAACGGGGTGTTTAATACAGGGACACCATGATAAGCCCCTCCCGAAAAGACAGGTGGACGTGTGCGCAGATGTCTTTGTCATCAATGCCACCCATACAGCAGAACAAATGAGCATAAATAGGGTTTAGTGTGTGATTAAGGCATCATCAGAGGCAGTTATTAATCAAAGATTTTGTTCAATTCAGTTTCCTGTAAAATCTTCCAATTTTAAGAAACCATAAACGTTGGAAAGCGTTAGGAAAATAATTTTAACGGCCATTTTAATAAAACGAGCTTGCAAAGTTTAATTATCGCCCTTGGGTGAAGCGGTGGAAATGATTTTGCCCGTGACTGGCTTTTCCTTTGTCAAGATGTTAGCCTAATATCTCATTAATCACTGGGCTGATTTCAATGGAACACTCAGAAATGAATCACTGGGTTTACATCTACAACTGATTATATTTGGAGTCAACCCCATTTAAGATGGCCACCACAGCTAAGCAATCTTACCAAATTGAAAAATGGTCATAACGCAGACATTTTTACAAGTATTGAGCAAAAATCTGGAGTTCTAATTGCTGAGATTCATTCCTGACACAAACTGTGCTAACTGATGGGTTTTTATTTTCAGAAAGTAATCAATGGATGTACAACTGATTAATTTTTAGAGTCAACACGAGTCAAGATGGCCACTACAGCCAACTAACCTCAGGAAACAAAATATGGCTGTAGCTCAGCTCAGCCAGTTTTACAGATATTGAGTTAAAGTTAGGTGTGGTAGTAGCCAGAGGCGGCTCCAGAGATTTTTTTCTGCAGGTGCTAAGGGGGTGCTAAGCATTTTATTGAGGGTGCTAATGAAGGATTATTTGTTCTTACAGTTCTCAACACACACAGACGCAAGCACAAACATATATAATCATATATATATGGTATATAAATGAAGAACAGAATGAAATATACATATGTATCTGTGATAGGCCGATATC
>NC_051444.1:32688971-32707912 GCF_001649575.2 Kryptolebias marmoratus
AAAAAAGTGCGGGGGATATAGAGCATACATAAGGGAAGTGGGGGACATGTCCCACACATACCCCGGTTATGCCTTTGCTTGGGGGTGCTACGGGGGTGCTATGACTTTTCCAGGGGGAGCTATAGCACCCCCTAGCGCCCCCCTGGCGCCGCCAGTGGTAGTAGCAGACCATCATATCCAACACACAGTCCAAGAACTGCTGTAATGGGGCGTGGAGAAGGAGGCGAACCCAGAGTGCAGACTCATTTCCAAGCTGAAAGATTTATTTCTAAAATAACAAGACTAGAAAACAAAAAGCTGTCATGGCAGCAAAAAAAACTATACCAAAAACACTAAATGGTTAGGAGAGGCGAGGCGGGACGAGCGACAGAACATGAACCAAACAATAAACAACAACCATGGACGTACCTGAGACAAAGAACAATGAACTGTATGTAATCACACTTTTAAAACCCAACAACTTATGTCTAGAAAGTGTATTACAATGGTAGTTATGTCTGCATACCTAAAATTTTAAGGTCTTATTTGTACAGTGAGTCAAGGGGCTTCAGAATTTTTTTGTTTGCTGGAAACCAACATAAGATACAATAGGAAAAATGTGACAGAATCATTGTATAAAAAACATTTGATATGCATCTAGCGTGAGTAAATTTCTGATACATTTAAAATTTGCAAGATTGTATAAAGTGCGGCCCATCTTTTTTGCCGTCTTTTTAAAGTGTACTGTCTAACTTAAATGGTCTGTATATAACACCTTTTTACACAACTAGGCCACTCAAAGCGCTTTACAGCACAATCTATGCCCTCATTTACCCATCCACACACCTGAATAAATCATTCTATAGAGCCTGTTCAGTGCTTTAAACTCCATTCATACACCAATGGGGCACACATTGGAGGCAATGAGGGGTTCAGTGTCTTGCCCATGGACACTTTGACATGTGACTCCTGCCAGGAATCAAACCAAGGCCCAGTCCCAATACTCACAGTTCCACCCTTGTTCTATCCTTGTGTCCTTTAAATACATGTTCATGCTGAGTGGTCTTCAGTCCCACCCCCTTTGTGTACTACATCCACCCTCTGGCTAAACCCACATCCAGGCAGATGTCGGCAAAGTATTTACCTACAATTCATCACTGCTTGTGACGTATTGACTTTATTATTATTATCTTTATTAATAATGAAATGGTTTCAAATAAAAAAATGAGATGGAGCAAGCTGCATCTGTCATAAAAAAAGCATTTTTCAAATGTAAATATTGAAATAATTATTGTTTCACTCTACTCTACATGTGTGAATACCATCAAACTTTGCTACGTAATTAACAAGTCATAACAAAACGCATTTGAACCGCCAAATATCTCCTGCAATGACTTTAGAAATCAAAAATATCTATACTTTACTTTTATAATTGTACTGACACGTTCTTAAAATGCCAAAACAGCAACCGGTCCTGTCATGTTGGATGTTGCAGTTACGACACAGATGCGCAAGTCGATGACGTAACCCGTACTGTCCCAATTCTCCTACACTTCAACTGAGTACACATTTCATAGAAGGGCGTAGGATGTAGTGCGAGTATTGGGACCAGGCCCAAGTCTAGAGGATGACTGCTCTAACCACTGAGCCACAACTGCCCCAACATAAGGGGGCATATGGCCCACGTGTCTGAAATCAGTGACATTATCTATAATTTCTCCCCTAACACTTATATTTGAATAATCCTTCTTTTGTTTTTGTTTGTTAATTGGTAAAATACATTGTAGTTGTTTTTCCTTTACTGAAAATAAGACATGATTCATTTAGCCATAATAAAATTTTCTTCATGGCAACTGATATATTACCTACCATTTTGTCAGTGTATTTCCTATGTGTATAGATGACTGTCATCTGCATAGCTTGGATTTTTAGGTCATCCTCACAAACTTATGGGAGGTCATTTATGTATATAGTAAACTTCAATTGACCTAATATAAAGCCTTGTAGTTCTCCCATGGTGCAAGTATCACGATACAACTTGATTTATATGCACACAGTGGGAGCAACCATATAAAATTTTTTTATCCAGTTAACAGTATTTAAGGACAAAACAGTGAAGAGCAAGAAGAGAAACCAGACAAACTAGGGAACCTGAAGACAATAACAAAATTAGAAGCTTTTAGGGGAAAAAAAAAACAGGAAATTCCTGAAACTCAGAGGGCTTAGGTTTACATTCAGGTGTCAGAGATCTGGCAGCCACCTCTTCTTATCCTGCCATTGACGAGCCTTGATGGAATGCAGGTGTGCCGAATCACACCTGCTGAGGACCACCTCCCCTACTCCTTGACGTCATCGAGTGGATGCTGAAAATAGCACACCAGGACAACAACAAACCACCCTGACAGATTCAGTTCTATTGTTTCGATAAAATAGCAGCATGCTGTTTCAGTTGATTTATCCTAAAACCAAATTGCTTGGAATGCAGCAGGTTTTCAGACTCAAGATATTCTATCAATTGTTCTGCAACTAACTTTTCAACAGCTTTAGAAAGAACAGGGTACTGATTGGTCTTTAATTACTGATTTCTTGTTTATCTCTTGCTTTGTAAGTAGAGGTTATAAGAACAGGTTTCCTAGCACTGGAAAAAGCATTTTCTTGTATTGATTTATTTATCAGTTTTGTAACTGGAGCAGTTAGATTATTTTTATACTTTTTAAGGAAATAGCAATTAATCCATAAATATTCTTAGCTACAGAACTTGACAAAGATGAATGGATTTCATTTAGCTTTAGCTCTTTTATGCTTAAGATCAAAACTACCTTCATAATTCACTATGATTTGATGAGGATACGTTTATCTAAAATTCTGACTCAAATACTGCACAGATTTCATAAAAGAATCATTAAAATTCCTCACTATAGCTAATTTATCAGACTTGAACTGTTTAGCTTTACTTTTTGTATCTTCTCTTCCTGTAAGTTTATCAATGCTTTTCCAAATGTTTTTGTTTTGCATTTTTAATCATATCTAAGAAAAGAAAATATTTTCGCTTGATGAAAATGCATCACAACCTTATTTCTGGGAGTTTTGAAAATCAGTCTGCGTGTATTTAGATCAGATTTTATAGATTTTTTAACAGCTGAGTCCCTTTTCTTCATAAGACTCCACAACTTAACTTTCAAGCATGGTAGTCTCTGTTTTATCTTGTACTCATAAATTGAAGTTATTAAATATTCTGAAATAATTTGTTTAATTGTTGACTTTAAAATATCACTTGCCTGTTCACAATTTCTATTAAAAAATCATTCCATTTTACATGTTCATTTTTAAGTGAATAAACATTTTTATTTGCTGTATGTAAAATGTATTTTTCCTTTTCAGTAAAATTTTGGGTTTTGTATCACCATTTTGATTCTTTATGGGCTACTAATGTAAGAGCATTATCAGACATGCCAATAATTAGGTTATATCATTTTGTTATGTGATCTAGTTTATTTGTAAAATTAAGTCCAATAGAGTTTGAGATTAACTAATTATTCTACTTAAAGATTATTTATCATCCGAATTATATGTCAATTGTTGGTGATATCCTTTAACTTTTATCTTAGATGTTTTACAGAGCCAGTTTATATTAAAATCACCCATGAGAATTAATTCTTTTCTCCCAAACTGTCTAAGTATATTTATTGGACTGCCAAAAAAGGTGTCCTTAAAAGATGGCAATCGACAGATTGCAATCACAATAAAAGACATTTCTGGCGATTTCTCGAACACATTCTAAACTACTTTTAATGACATCAGCTTGAAAACACTGATAATATTTTGTCACACGAATCATGACTCCTCCTCCTCTACTATTTTTTCTGTTTTATCTGTATGTATTATATTCTAGTACGTTAAATACTCCTAGAGCAGTTGTTGAAGTTAACCAGGGTGCTGAGAGACATAAGTAATCAAGATTAGAACTGGTCAGCAGTTGCTTAAGTTATTCTGTTTTAGAAACAATTCTGCTTATATTAAGATGACATCCTGTAACCGGAGGGTTGCCGGTTCGAGCCCCCGCTCTATCCACCTCAGCCGTTGTGTCCTTAGGCAAGACACTTCCCCTGCATTGCCTACTGGTGGTGGTCAGAGGGTTTGGTGGCACCGGTGTGATGGCAGCCTCACTTCTGTCAGCCTGCCCCAGAGCAGCTGTGGCTACAATGTAGCTTACCGCTATTAGTGTGTGAATGGGTGAATGACTGATTGTAGTGTAAAGTGCTTTGAGGTCCTTGGACTATATAAAGTGCTATATAAGTGTAAGCCATAATCTTACCAGTTCCAGATGATTTGACTTTATTTTGTGGGGTCCACTTTCGCAGTGCTCTTGGAGACATGACTGAAGGTATCCTCCATTTGGTAAAGCATCACTATTTTGGCAGCTAGGGAGAGGGGACCAATGCCATCCCCCAGCCTCAGGTCACCAACAATGAGGCATCAATGCAGCTTCACCAAGCAGTTATGGTGTTAATTTTGGTTATCAGGCTTCCCTTGACTGTTGTTGTGGCAGCCATCCTTGCTTGTGTAATTGAAAATGTTTCAATAGTTGCAGCAGTCATCTTTGCCCATGTAGTTGTGATTGTTGTGTGCGCAACTGATTTATGTATAACAATAATACAGTCCAGGGAAGAAATTGAAGTTTGAAGTAAAAAAATAGCAACAGGTTACGAATAAAAGGATTTTCAAGTTTACCTGATACAAACAAATTAATTGATACCGTTGGAAAAACAAACCGAGCAACAGTAAATAACTGTTGATTTTGGTCTTCTTGGGGTGGAATACAAGAGACTGATTGATCTCCTTGCCCTTTCAGCAAATTATCTGTCTGGCAACCCCCTCCACACACACACACACAAACACTACCTTGATCTCACTTTCACTTCTTCATGCTGTCTGCAGGTGTCCCGGAAATATTGGAGACAAGGATGCCCCCTGCAAATAAACGGTCATTACCATGACAACGGTGATGGAAGCTGGAGCAGGGTGATGTTGATCATGGCAACAATGGCAGGCAGCCAGATCAACAGCCTGGTTCTACCCCGAAGGTAAACCAGCATACCAGGGTTTAATATTAGTGTGTGTGTACAGTGACTTATTTTAAGTGCAAATATAGAGAGCAGATGAGTTTAAAAGACATCCAGGCTCAAAAATCACAGGAATCTGAGCTGTTCATGTTGTGCTGTTTTCCCTTCCACAGCAAATATTTACACTTCAGATAATATGAGGCTTTTTTGGGATCAGAACTGTATTTGTGTTTTGCCAAGCATCATTTGTCCACTTTTCAACTCTGCCTGAATGCCACATTTACTGCAGAACATATCTGTGTGTACAACCCAAACAGAATGAGTAGAAAGAATTACAGTTGGGGTATTAAGAAAGTACGCCCTGTTACGAGCATAGGAGACAGATGCAAAATATATAAAAGAATTCTCCATTCTTTATCAAGTCTTAAAAATGAAGTTACTCTATCTTCAGATGTACAACACGTAACATACCATGTCAATTTTTACTTTAATAAAATATAAACTAAAATGTAGAAGTAGTGTGTTAAAATATCTCCAATCATAAGAAATGGAAAGTCTTTCAGTCATAGGGGTTTGTGTGTCAGAACAATAAAACTGATCTAGTTTTTACCAGGTTCTAAAATTGTTCAATTCTAACTTGAAATGTACAAAAATACATAACATAATTGTCTGAGAAGACCTGGGCTCTTATTTATAAAATATTGTGTAGGATTCATACTAAAAGTGTGCACGCCCCCATAAGGTGAAAATGGTGTACACCAAGAAAAATTCAGATTTATAAAACCATGTGGACGCACACCAGCAAGCAACTTCCCTTTATAAATCACACCTGTACCTAAAAGTTTGCGCACAAGATCCCACCTCAGGTTCTGCCCGCCACACGTCCACATTCAACCATAAATATTCAATGTAAAGCACCTCATAAATGTGAAGGTGTATTTAAATGAGCCAGCTGATCAATGTTATTTTATAGTTACCAATGGCAACCACTGAGAAAAGAGCAAAGAAACAACATTTCACAGAAACTGATGAGGTGGAGAACAAATATAGAAAAATATGTGGGGATCTGGAGTTTTGTAACTCAGGAAATTCATCAGAAGCTGTCGTCCCTGACACAACTCACACCAACGGCACCAACTTCCGCTTCCGACGCTGCAGTGGTAACACAATCTCCCCTGGCTTCCTCTCACTTCCGGGATGTTCCCTCACCTACTCCCGAACATTTTTCTGGGGAGATCAGTGTAACCTCTGACTCAGTAATTAATTTAAGATAACTCAAAAGTTATAGACCAGTTGCTAGGTTCGGCAGGATTACAATAGGAACCAACGTAAGTACAAAATGAATTGACTGGAGGCAGAAATGAGCAAAAATTATTCTTATTTTGTAGAAAAAAAAATAAAATAAAATAACAAGTCGACAACACAGTTCAACCAAAACAATAACAACAAGCCGGCATATCAAAATCAAAACCCCAGTCCTATTGAGCTCAGAATTTCAGTTTGTCCTTATAGTCGTCAGTCAAGTCAAAACATGTTCTTAAGTTCAGCTCTTTCTGTCTGTTCAGTGGTCGTATTGTTACCACATGGAGGTTCACAACTGAAGAGAAGAATGAGGTTCCTCAACGGATGTTCAGTTTCCTTTTGGGCACAGGCTCACCATCTACGTCCGGAGAGAATCCAGGAATCCGATCCAGCTTCTTAATCAGCAAAAGAAACCTAGCCTACACACAATAATGATATTATTGTATACAGCTAAATAATCCTTTTTCCTTATCCATTCATACATCTATAGCTTAGTTTTTATCTTCAATTTTCATATTACCAAAGGAATACTTTACATGCATGTTTCTTTTAACTCAAAATATTCTTTGTAGTGCATGAAATTAATTTGAATCACATGAAACAAATAAATTAAATTCTCTTTTAACCATAAAATTATGATTAGTATTTTTAATCAATTCAATAATCGATTAACAAAAACAAAAGCTTTGCTTGTTCTTTAAATAAAATAGCGCAAGTGCTTTGACAGACGTTTTCTGTTCTTGGTTACATCAGCAAGTGTGCCGGTTTCCTGTTAAAGTGCTCTCTAGTTTTTTATCGCTCTCCACAATCTTTTTTTGATGATGCCTCGAAGATTTCTTACATAATCAGCTTACTGAGAGATAAGGCGCTACGTTGGGGCGAAGCTAAATACAGCTTCCGGGCTATTAGTCAAACTCCATTCAATCAGTTTCTAGGAAATTTTGAACAAACTTTTGGCCATAAATACAATGACACAGAAATCACTAAGAGATTGTGGAACCTAAAGCAAGGACAGAGTTGGTGGCCCAATTCGTAATAGACTTCTGGACGCTGGCAGCGTCTTCCAGTTGGAACTCACAAGCACTGAAGGGTGCTTTTAACAACGCTCTGCAGGAGCCCCTTAAGGACCAACTGGCCGGAGGAGACGAGCCACAATCTCTGGAGAATTTTATCACTCTCACCATCCGACTGGACAACCGAGAAAAGCAACGTGAGCGAAACTACAAGTTCCAGTTCTCTTCTTCTCCCACGACTCATCCACCCATCGGAGACCAGAGGGTGGAGTCCAGTTTCGCTGGAACAGAATAGGAGCCCATGCAGCTGGGTGGGACCAGACTGAGTCCGGAGGAAAGGCAGAGATGATACGAGTCCAAAGAGTGCCTCTACTGTGGTGATAAGAGACATTTCCATGCAAAATTCCCATTTCTGTTAAAAGGACAAGCTCACTAGACGAACGAGGGATTCTAGTGAGTAGTTTGGCACATCCCCTCGGTTCTTGATTCTATTTACACACCACTATCACCAACGAACAATACAAGATCCCCGTCCACACATTGGTGGACTCGGGAGCCGAGCAAAACCTCATCTCTGAGGACCTGGTTCACAGTTTGCATCTACCCCTACAAGAAATGACCTCCTCGCTACCAGTCATGGATATCTCAGGGCAAATAATTACCCGAATCAAACATCAGGTCTCCAATCTGCATTTCATAGCTTCTGTAAATCACCGCGAATTGGGTGAGTTTTTGGTGTTCTCATCACCTACTCCTCAAATGATATTGAGTTTCTGTGGCTACGAAAACATAATACAGTTATCAATTGGGCAGAGAAAAGGATAGAGTCTTGGAATAATTTTTGCCTTAAGAATTGCCTCCACTCTGCTATCCCTACTATCCCAGAAAGAAAAGAGTCCCCTGAGAAGATTGAGCTATCTAAGGTTCTCCTCGAGTATCATGACCTCGCACCAGTCTTCAGCAAAGCTAAAGCCCTGTCTCTTCCTCCGCACAGACCGTATGATTGTGCTGTTGAACTCTTACCTGGGGCCCCTCTTCCTTCGAGTCGGCTATTTAGCTTATCAGGTCCGGAAAGAGATGCCATGAAGGCTTATATTGAAGAATCTCTCTCGTCTGGTATTATTCATCCGTCCCCATCCCCTGTCGGCACTGGATTCTTTTTTGTAGAAAAGAAAGACAAGAGTCTTCACCCCTGCATAGACTATTGAGGTCTAAATCAGATTACAGTAAAAAAAAACAAGTACCCATTACCCCTAATTGACTCAGTCCACCAGCAACTCCACTCTGCCACCATATTCACAAAATTGGACCTCGGTAACGTATACCATCTGGTAAGGATAAGAGAGGGGGATGAATGGAAAACTGCTTTCAAGACTCCTCTGGGGCACTTCAAATATCTTGTGATGCCTTTTGGACTCACCAATGCCCCCGCTGTTCTCCAATCTCTCATAATTCTGATCTGAGATGCCTTTTTTGATCTGGACCGACCACAAACATCTTGCCTATCTTCATACAGCTAAGAGACTAAACCCCCATCAGGCCAGGTGGTCACTGTTCTTTGGAAGATTTAATTTCTCTATCACTTACAGACCGGCTCCAAGAACGTCAAAACAAGAAGAACGCAGACCATCATCACTCTGCTACCGCTGCTTATCAGGTTGGAGACAAGGTTTGGCTATCTACCAGGAACACTCACCTGAGAGACACCTCCAGAAAATCCAGGTGGAATGTCTAATTAATCCTACCTCTGTCTGCCTTACACTCCCTCCTACCATGCGTAATTGCACATCCATCCCACCTTCCATGTGTCCCAGCTTAAACCAGTAGTTGAAAGTCCACTTAGCCCACCTACCGTCCTCCCCCCTCCCGCCCCTCTGATCGATAACTATCCAGGCTTCACTGTGAACTGCATCTTGGACGTCAGACGTAGGGGCAGAGGGTTCCAGTACCTGGTTGACTGGGAGGGCTATGGACCTCAGGAACAATCATGGGTCCCTAGGTCCTTCATTTTAGACGCTACATTGCTCTCCGATTTTTACAGGGCTCATCTGGAGAGGTGTCCCAGATTTCCAAGAGACGATCATTGAGGGGGAGGTACTGTGGGGATCTGGAGTTTTATCTCCGCCCTGCTGGCAGTGCCGTTAATCCTTCCTCCCCAGCTGAAGCAGATTCCACCTAATAAACAGCACCTGTATTTAAGCCTCCGGCTGTTTCCAGATCTTCGCTGGAGCATCACTCATTATGGGTTGTGCTGCCCTTTTGCTTGCTGTCATTTTCCTTCCTGGACCTTACCTTTAAACCTGCCCGGTGAAATTACCTTGCTCCTTCCTGCCGTTGCAGATACCCCTGGTTGTCTTCCACTGTAAATACCACCACCTGTAAATACAATCATTTACCTTTTACTCCATCTCAGTGTCTGGTTTTAGGTGCCGCTCATACGACAACTCTGGTTTATGTCTAAATAGAAAAAAATATAATTTTCGGGAGCCACAGTAGTGGCGTTACAAAAAAAAAAGGAAGTGTTGTGAGTAGCAACATGTTGTTACCACTGTTAATTTAGTGAGTGAGATAGAGAGGACCATGGCTGAGGTGAAGAAAAAGTGGTCAGATCTTAAGGTGAAGGCAAAAAAATTACCAACCAGCCACCGCCAGAGCATGTCAGCCACAGGTGGGGCTAAAGGTGTACCCAAACTGACACTTTTTGAAAGAAGGATGACAGTTGTCCTGCCGAAAAGTGATGGTCTGCCAAAAAACCGATGGGGAGCACCATCGCAAGGGAGAGCACACAGGTATGAGCATTATTAGAACGCGCATCCTCTGCACTCTGGGGGTATGGAAAGGGGTTAGGAGGCAGCACCTGAGGGGGGAGCTACTGTCCCCTCGTGTGTTAATCTGTGGTACACATCACCCTGGTGATCATCCAGGGAGAGGAATGTGATGGGGAGAAAACTTATGGCTCACCAGCAGAAGCATAAATAAAACTGCTGTTTTGAAAGCTTATGATAAAGTTGATCTAAGATTAAAGTTTGATTATGGAGTGAGAATAAATATCTGAGAAGAATCATGTCGCCAGTTTCCCCTGTCTCCAAAACAAGCGTATATGGTATGCATGGCTCAGAGTTGGCATGAGGGACCGCACATTTTCCAGTGAAGTTTTATTTTATAGATCACAAACGTAGCGTGGACAGTGATGTACGCAAGTTTGCGGCCCTGTTTTGTGCGTACGCCAGTTTTATAAATGAGACTCCTAATACCTACAGCTGTAGATACCTGAAAAGATACTGTTTACTGGCTCTTACAAAAACCAGGAAGCACTGTTTAAGAATTCTAGATGATAAGTAAGCTCTCTCTCTCTTTTTTTTTTTTTTAACAATGTCAGTCAGACTAGCAAAGTTTCTCATCATGCATTGCACTAAACCTACAATTAGTGGTAAATCAGTTAAAACAAATTCCAGCCCAATTTCAAATAAATGAAAATGCATCACAGTCTATGTTTGACATGCTAAATTGCTGTCAATTTTCAACTGACTCTCATAAAACTGAAAACTTTTTTCAACCTTCAAAAGATGAATTTTCCAAGCTAAACCATCAATTCTCTTCTGATTCCCTCTTTGCTCAAACTCCTCTCCCAGCCTTCACCTCACCCTCAATAAATTAGGCTCAGCGTGGTGGAGTAAATTTCTTTCTTTCTCAGACCAAGTTCAAAATGAGGAAACACCCTGAATAATATTGCATGGACATTTTAACAACCGCAAAATGACACTAACTCTTTCAATACCTCCTTTAGGGACCACGTCGGATCACACTGAATTTTATACAAATGTTATGAGTATTCTTACAGAATGGGCTAACTGAACAAAATCTATGGTTGTCCAAAAGGATACAATCCAGTCAAATAAAATCCATCAAAAACATTTAGGTTTTAGTGACTAAATATATTAGCAATTTCAGCTTTATACTGCACAAACACCTCTGCACACATAGGTGTGAAGGGTATTGCCGTCTGCAATGATCCATTCTGCATTCAGCAGGAGTTTGTGCAAGTAGTCTGTAGGGTCTGCAACAGAACCTGTCACTATCAGACATGTTTTGTGAGACACAAAACACCAGTAGAAATACCCGTAGCGAAGACACGTGATAGTAACTACGAGTTGATAAAAAGTTGCGTCAAATCTAAAAATAAAAATAAACTACCATGTACCCTTGACAAAAAAATGGAACACCTCACACATGCACACTCCTGAAATGCAGCGTTTGTCACCAGGCATTACCTGCAGTCTCAGATGTAAGTCTCAGATTGGAGTTTAGCACTGTTACATTCAACTCTGCCCTGTAGATGTAAGATTTAATGACAAATTAAGCTTTTATGATACTGAAATCGTCTCTAATCTGGGAAATGTACACATTCATTTTTGGTGTGCAAAAAAATCAGTAAAAGGCATTGAGTTGGCATCTTATGGTCTGGACTGCATCTGAGACTTCATGCTGTATTTCAGGAGGCCATTATATCTGGGTTACACGTTTATAGCTCACAACAGACATGGCTTTAATTCCTACCTTATCCTTAACACCAATGTGAAGATGGGTGTAAAACCATCCATCATCATGCAAGAAAGTAAGGTTTTCTGTTTCACCAAACCTGATTATAATTTGAGATTTATCAACAGTCTCAGTGTCCTTGCTATAAAACTGAACGCAATCTCAAAAAGCTCTCGATTTTAATGATCACTGCAAAGGATATTTTTAGCACAAATTCTCCTCGGAGCAAAATTTAAACTATGTTGAGCCATTTTACACACCTTGTAACTACTTTGTTGATCAAATGTCACTTCTTGAATGTGAAAAAGTTTACAGTTTGTACAGAGAAGGAAGTCGGGAAACATTCAGCTTTGAAAAAAAAACTCTATACAACTGTGGAAACAATGTAGAAATTCTCATCCAAGGCTGCATAAATTTCAGACAGCAGTTATATATTGTCATACACATTGACCCATTCAACCATGTAACCATACCATTAGCATGCATGAGTTTTTCCTCAGCACTTTTTATAAATCTTTACTCTGACCATACCATCTCGCATCAACTCCATTCAACAATGCAAAACCTATTTTGAATGTTTTTATTTTAATGGTTAGAATGGCTTTCTCATTCCTAAAACATAGATATTCCCTAATATTGGGGAAAAACAGATTGGTTTGTTTTTTATAGACAAATTACACAGTGTCAAATATGCTTTTGAGTTTCTTGGCTGCTTTTTTCATGGTTGCACTGCATGTTTCTCTCCTCTTGCCAAATATCCATTAAAACATGTTCATTTTAAAGAACTCGACAGTTGAAAAATTACAGATGTTAAAAACAGTCGACAAGCTTAACATGAAGGTTGTCTGGGAGATTGAGTAATAAAAAATTAAAAAATCTACCCTGAATTGAGATAATTCTTCCAAAAATATGATGCTCCCAAACCTCTCTCCCCTCTTCAAGCTCTGTCTGAGGACAGAACAGGTGCTGTTAGATTTAAGATATTGCAGAGGCCAAAGAGACAGTAGACCTGATGTCCAAACCCATCTAAATCACTGAGTCAGAAGCTTTATGGAGACAGTGCAAAAGAAATGCAATGCCATCTACCACCCAAGTTTTCACAAGCCTCTATCCATTTGTTAAAACTAATTGTTTGTACCCTTTAGGGCATCTCGCCATCATTTACAAAGATTGATGAGTTGAAAAATTACAGATTCATCAGGATAGTTGGGTCTCTTCTGTGTTTTTCCCAGTTACCTTTAATAAAAACTCAAGGTAAACTGGTATTCACATGCTGCCAAACCTGCACTAAAATTAATCAGAAAGAGGCTTGCAATCACAGCAGAGAGGACAGGGTTCTGACTGGTGTGTGGATGACTGGGGAGTTTAAAGTGGGACTTAAAGTTTCTTATTGCATAGTAAAAATCACTCAGGTCTGGCACTTTGACAGACGCAGCAATTCCATCTTCAATGACCACATTCAAACTTTTTAAACCAGTAAAAGCTTTAGAGTACCCAGCAGATGATGTTGATACAAAAAGCAAGGAAAAATACATCAGAGAGTACCAGGTTAATTAAGATCACTTATGTATGTTTGAAGGTGCTAGAGAACTTGCAGCAGCTGAAAGGAAAAATGCTTTACCTCAGTACATAAGCTCTAATTTACATGGATAAAAAGTGCAAACACCTATAACACAGAAAATATTTGGGGGATTTGACAGATGATTTATCCAGCAATTCTATACAGGAGTTCGTCTCAATGGATCCAAAATCTTATTCTTATCAGACTAGAGACAAAGAAAAAGTAACTCTGCATATGAAAGGTATAACACAAACAATTGAGTCAGTGCAGCAACAAAGTTAATTTTGACAGCATCAGAGAGTTGGTAGCATATTACTTGGGCAGGGCTAAAAATTGTCTCACTGAAACCCCTCATCATACTATTAGGCATTATAAAAAGATTTGTGCTGAAAAATGCCACTTTCATGAAAAAGTTTAGGGTGTGGTATGGCAAGAGATGACTTTGTTTCTGATGGTACAAAATTACATTTTGGTTTCTGGAAGGTAAAACAACAGGAAAAGAAAATGTCTAACCTTACTGATCTTAAATAGGTTAGTTTTAAACTCAAGCTCAAATACTCTTTTTCTCGTTTATTTGTAGGGCCTGGCAGATGTGGAAAATCTTTTTTTTTTTGTAAAAAAAATTTTTTTTTGAGAATTGTTGCCATGATGAAATGCTGTGATAGATTCTGTACCTGAAAATATCATGTGGAGCTACACATCTTTCCAACGCAAGGTATGTTCAACTTCAGAACATAAATAAGGTTGAAGGTCTTCCTCATTCTTTTGAAGATGAAACGCCAATAACACATTTTTACAAACCCATTTTGCAATACTGTAGTTTTGTGACAATATGCGCTATTCAAAAAATTTGGTTTCTGAAAGCTGAGAAGTTGCGTTTTACAGCCAAAATATGGTTATTATGGTAAAGTCACTCCTGCAGTTTTAGGAAGCCTGCAAAACATCCTCTGTATAGCCCCCCCTCACAGACCCAGTGAAGAAAGTAGAGAAAAAGAAGAAGCACTCAGAGCACAAACCTCCACCAAGGCCATAGTGTCAATAAAAAAAAGCGCAATCCAGATCATGATGTGGATCACCATCAAAATTTATTCATTGTTGTTTTTGTGACAACCCCAACATTTCCTGAAAATGTCATCCAAATCTGTTCATTAGTTTTTATGTAATCTTGTTAAGATTGAGCGTGGCAAATCCAATACGCAGACCCAAGGCTTGGATTTAAATGAAACTAATTTATTTACAAAAAGAATACAAGAAAGCAAAAAGCTGAAATGGCAGGAAAAAGAAGAACACAAAAACTTACTAGACTATGAATGTGGTGTGAAAAACAATATTGGAGCATAGCACAACAGACAGAAAGGAATGAACTAACAAGGAATGAATAAAAAAAGAGCCCAGCTTTAAAGAACTGAGGGTGAGTGGAAAATGAGTTGCAGCTGGGAACATGACAAGGAACAGGTGAGGTGGCCGTGGCAGGCAGAACGGAGTGAGTATTCACAACTAAAACTTACATTTTAACACTTTGATGTAGAACTGTATGCTATGGAATCATAGTTCAAAACCAATCAAATCAAATACTGAAAAATTAAATCTACCTTTTCACATAAACACAAATGAGACCTGCTAAAGAAGCCACACCCCAAACAAAACTCCAGGATTTAAAAAAAACTCAATTATAACCCAAATACTATGCTTTACTTTTGTCTTTCATTAACCAATATAAATAAAATATAAATGTAACAATGACCATTGTTACAGGTTGTTTTTCAAGAGCTTCAAGTTGAAGCTCTTATAGCTGCAAAGGGTGGGCCAACATCATATTAAACCCTATGAATTAAGAATGGGATGGCACTCAAGTTCATATGTGTTTAAAGGGAGGTGAGCAAATACTTTTGGCAATATAGTGTATATCAGCCGGCCTTGATAGGGCTCTGGCACAGACCCATAGGTGTCATGGGGAAGGGGAACTGATGGGAGCTGAGCGCCTTGTTTTTATAACATCCAGGAAAATTTGAGATAGCCAGCCATCCAAGGCTGACTCAAATGGAACCAAATTCAGATAGCAAAATTCTTAAAGTCAGGCCGACGCCATTATTTGTTCTGTCTGAGTCATACTGGTACATCTCAATGGCGATTCCAATCAGCCAAATTAATGTGGTCATTCTTTCAGAGCTGGGCTAATAACTTCTCCAAGGTAGATTCCATCCCGCAAGCGAGTTCCAGGGTCCACAGCTGGCTTGCAACTCACAAGAGTTGCATCTAGTATGGGCCTCTGCTCGCACAGCATCTGAGTCTGAGTCTGTTTGTGAAGTGGATGGATACCAGAGAAGTGTCCATGTTCTCAATTGTTCATCCTGTATATAGTGGGGACACAGTTCAGCGCTGGCAGAAAACAGGTAATGGAGCACAACCAATTGTCTCTGTCCCCAGGCCCACCACAGTGACAGTACAGTACAGCAAATATATGGTAAGAGTTGACATCTCAGACCAGATGACTGTCATGAACACAGTCCATTGGAAATCCAATAGATGGTCCACCATTGTTTTCCAGCATCTGGTTGACATTTCTGTGACAAACACATTTGTCCTTCACAAGGATCAATGTGCCAGCATGCAGCAGAAGCCCATGACCCATCAGGAGAAGCTTGCTGCACACCTCCTTAGTGTTTCACTGCAAACTGAACTTCGGAGGACTTCAGGTGGTAAACACCTACCTGTCTCCACCAGCAGCGCACAGACCACAAGCCAGAGAGCCAGCATGGAGTGATAGTACTGCAAAATGTGCAAAACAGCACTGCCTGGAAATGTGAGGAATGTGATATGGGCCTGTGTCTGTATCTGGAGAGGACATTGACATTGAGGACATTGGCTGAGGACATTGGCTGTGCCACCAAAACAGAGTTTGGGCAGAGAGAAAAAAAATCCCACTCTTATATAGTTTTCATTTTTGGACTGTTTTTTCATTTGTAAAACAAAGACTCTAAAAGTTTTATTGGAACTGTCTAAATTATCGACAACCCAGGGTCCAGTCCAGGAAGCAAAATTGTAGATTTAATGATTCAGTGGTTAAATCACCTCTTCATGTTCTGCAGAAGCCTGTTAATCACCCATTGATTCAAATCAGGTGAGTTGGAGCAGAGAAACAAGTAAAACATGCCGGATAGTGGCCTTCAAGGACCATTGCGCACTCCTGTCCTAGACTCATTGTAAACATACCCAAGGACAACTCTGCTGTCTGAGAAGAAACTCATAGAACAGATTTAGATGTTCATTTCATCTGTGATTATTTCATGTGTACAAGTTTAACCCTTCTTGTTCGTCTTGAATCTAGCTGGTTGACTTCACAACAGACACAATCAGGTTCACTGTATTTTTTCTATCAAAAGAGAATTGAGTTAGTGGTTAACATCAATCCAACAGCTTCTGCCACACAGTTACAAACAGCAACAGAAAAAGGGGCTGTCATCGTATAGTGGGTTTTAACATAATTTCACATCTTTAATCCACATAACTATTCTCATCTTAAACATAATTAACAATGAATATATATATATTAGTACAGGAAATAAAAACACACATGTAACATTCAAACACTATCACACAATTAATAACTGAAACATTACTTTGTATCAAAAAATAAAACCATACCTATCAAAAGAGAATCGAGTTGGTGGTTAACATCAATCCAACAGCTTCTACATTAAATAAAATGCAATAAATAACCCTAAACAAACTACAGAGCAAAAGCTCCCAATGAACAGTTGTCAGTAGTTGACAGCAGTTGACAGTTGTAAAATTAAACACAACTAAAATACACAATATTAATTATGATAATACTTACAAACATATACAAAACATAGCAAGATGACACACAAAACCCTGTACATAATAACATTTGTCTAAAATTTAGGTTAAAATATAATAATTATAAAGAAAACACAGAGCAAACAGCAAGTCTGTAAGTCAGTTACAAACAGCAACAGAAAAAGGGGACGAGCTGTTAGTTACTGGTTGCTATGGTAACAACTAACCGTCAAAAGCAGCATAACAGAATTTATATAGCAATAAATGTCAAGAGAAATAACTTTTTGACTAAAGGAAATTAATTGGATAAATTAATAAACCAATTTTGACAAACTTCACATTTAAAATATTGCTCAAATAAAACCCTGTTACACAAGCATACAGCAAAGGTATACACCTAATTTCATTTGGAGTAGTAGTTTATAATATTTGAGTTGATTTAACTCTTTATTAATATATAGGCATGAATTATCTTCATGTGCCATTGCAGCACTTTCATGTTTGTATTTTACTTTTACACTTTTACACTGACCAACAGTGTGTTGAACAGTGACAACAACTATTCATGCTTCATCATGCAAGTGTGTGCAAGGGCACAATATCATTATTATTTTCCTCTGTCTTGCAGAGTTATGTGACAGATACAACTTCAATGCAAACATCACTTGATAAATTTGCTCCACTGAAATATAAAGTTATCAGTTATAAAAAGCTGGGTCATTGGTTTAATTCAGAATTACGTACTTGACAACAGGCATCTAGAAAGTTGGAAAGAATATGGCACTCCGGTAACATGGAATAATTTTATTTTATCCTCCTGTGGCCTTTGGGTCAAATGTACCCAAAGTTACTGTCATGAACCACGGAGAAGAAGAGAGGACCCAAACGCAGCTAAACAGTCTTGGAGGCTTTAATCGAACCTCAGACGAAATGACAAGGATCAAAACACAGAAAACACCCTCTAGTACAAACCCAAACTCAAACACAAGGAACTGGCCCCGAGTGGCTGAAGGAGAGTTGTCTAAATACAGGGAGTGATTGCTCATATTGAAAATAGGTGTGGAGAAGGAGAAAGGCAGCAGGGGCAAGAGAGAACAGGGAAACCAAAAACAAACAGAATCTAAGGTTAACTGTGATGCTCAAAACAAAACTAAACAGACAAAAACAGTGCAGACGATGACAGTTACAAGGGCTTCTCTTCCTCTCTTCCATTACGAGGGCTTCAGGAGGATTAAAGACTAATTAACAGATTTTGATTAAATTTTCAATTAAATTGGTTCACTAGTAAGTCTGTATGAGTTTACACAGATGCTCTGGGTTCTTTTGAAAGCAGTGATGCAGCCAGAGAGTTTGTTTGGTCTAGGTAGTGCAACAAGCCTGGACTGGAACACATCTGCTGTCAACTAGAGCAGTGGTTCCCAAAGATTTTCTTCTGGGCTCCCCTAATGGTCGTCTCTTGGACAACTGTCAAGTCAGCAGTCTTCCCTATGATTGTGTAGCCTATAGAACTAGACTGAAAGACCATTTAAAGGCCTTTGCAGGTGCTTTGAGTTAATTAGCTGATTAGAGTGTGGTACCAGGTGCCATCAATTTTGAACCTTTTCACAAGATTCTAATTTTCTGATATGATGAATTTGAGATTTTCATTTGTTGTCATTTGTAATCATCAAAATTAAACGAAAT
>NC_051444.1:32708054-32719599 GCF_001649575.2 Kryptolebias marmoratus
TATATATATATATATATATATATATATATATATATATATATATATATATATATATATATATATTTATTAAGAAAAATCGTAGAGGACAATCTGGTGATGTCAGCAAAAGAACTATGGCTTGGGAGAAGACTTTTTTCCAGCAAGACGATGATCCAGTGGAAACTACACAGTAGTGTAAAGACAACAACGTGAGCATTCTGGAATGGCCAAGTCAAAGACCAGACCTAAATCCAATAGATAATTTCTGACCTAAATTTTTATTTTTTTTATTTTCTATTTTTTTATGGCCTAACTTGAAAAGGATTCTTCATGCCTGATCCCCACAGAACTGGATAGAGGCTGAGCAGTTTTATAAAGAAGAATGGAGTAAAATTCCAGTGTGAGTGAGTAGATAGGATTTACAAATGTCAACCCAATGATTACTTGCTGAAAGTTGTATTAACATTTGATACCAGGAGCCTGGGGGCTACAGGGGTAATATCTCAGGTGTTCCTAGGACTGCACTCTTCTGGACAGAGATCTCTGAGGTTGTTGTTATTGGAGTCTATTGGAGTCACTCTTCAAGTTTGGGGGTCACACTGGCACCACTGAAGCCTTTACTCTCCACAACTTCTCTATTTCCTCTTTCAGTCCTTGATATTTCTCCAGCATCTTGTGTTCTTTTTTTGTGATGTTGCAGTCACTTGGGATTGCTACATTTATCATCACAGCCTTCTTCTGTAGCTTGTTAACTACCACATTGTCCAGATGGTTAGCCATTACCTATTTGTCATTCTGGATTTGAAAGTCCCACAGTATGATAGCCCTGACATTCTCTACCACCCTAGATGGAGCCTTCCACTTGAACTGTGGGACATTCAGCCTATACTCATGGTTATGGCATTCCATGTATCCTTTGCTTGCCTGCATCTTACATCCTGCTGTTATGTGCTAGACTGTCTCAGAGGCATCTTTACACAGCCTGCATCTTGGGTCCTTTCTGGTATGATAGACCTCAATCTCTATTGCTCTTGTGCTGCCAAGATTAGTCTCTCTGTGCTGTCCGAGTCCAGTCCTCTTTTGCCATTGGTAAAAAAAAAGCTTCCTCTTCCTCAATCTGCCGGTGGTACATGCCATACTTATGACTGGCAGCGAATACATGTTGATGGACGTGTTCTTACCATGCAGCTGGCTCTTAAATAGCTGCCTAATTCTTTGTAGGTACTTGGTTGTAACCAACTTCCTGGTGGCCTCGCCATAGTTGTCATTTACCTGTGGGATTCCAGAGTACTTGTAGCTGTCTCGAACATCTGCAATCTTGCCTTGAGGTAGTTCAACTTGTTCAGCTGTGATCACCTTGCCTCTCTCAGCCACATTTATACATTCTGAAGGACATTCTTAAGTCCTAAAGTCCACCTTCATTTTTCTTGCCAACCGCTAAAAACCCCAAAACAAGAAGAAGCCCATTGTTTTGGTGGAGAACGCTTGTTGTACATGTAAGTAGACGTAGGTGTTTTGGGTGAGAGGAAAAGGGGACGAAAGCAGTGACAGCTTTTATGTTGAGATGGCTCCAAAAGGGCTCCAAGAGGACACGAACTGGAGCAGAGTTAACAGCAGCACTCTTGAATAGTCGAATAGTTATTTTACAAGAAAACGGGGCTCTCACCCTACAACCTAGCATTAGCACGTTCAATGCGGAGCCTGATACTGCACAAACACGTGTTGCTGTCAATTTTGCCGACATTAAGGAGAGTTTTGAGGGCTGCTACCCCTTCAACAACTTTCACAGTACCGACACTTATTTATTTCCACTTGAAGCACTGCTTGAGAGGGAGGAAGATTACAGGTCCAGTTGTTGAAGTGCAGTTCAGGTTGGCGGATTCCGTGGAGAGTGGCAGGTTGGAACTTGGACGGACTGCAGGTCCAGAACAAAATCCAAACAGAGGAGTTGAGGTCAGTAAGAGTTCCTGGTTTCTCATGGATAGAGGAACAGAATCTGCTGGTTGGCTCTCAGGAAGCACAAGGACTACAGGAGCATAGGAGACACAAGGTAAGACTCAATATCTTAGATTAGGAGACAACTCACTTACAGAGGCTTTGACTGAGCTACCCGAGGGTATGAATGATCCCGCATTAAGTTCATGCAAGACTGGAGCTTAAGTACCTGCCAGGTGGTGATCAGCCAAGATTGAAAGCAGCTGATGGCTACTAGCTCTACCACCATTTTGGAACTTCAAAAAAGGTAATTAAAAGCACAACAACCTAGAATCCTCACAAGTATATGCCATGCTTGATGCTAATTTGTGCAGTTGGCTTTAAATTAGCCTCTAGAGTTGTCTTCCTCATTCCCATAGAGTTCTTAGCAAAGGCTTTTAGTGTCTTGTTGATGTTATACAGTTTCTAGCACTCCAGAATCCATGTGTGTGGCATCAAGTCATAGGCTTTCCTGTAGTCAATCCAGGCGGTGCACAGGTTGGTGTGTCTGGATGTGCATTCTCGAAGTGTGGTTCTGCTTGGCTCTGCTTGGCTCCTCTGGTTTTGGTGCCAATTCTCTTCTGTGCCTCGCTTGGGTATTGACCCATGTGACTATTCATCTTAGCTGTCATGATTCCTCACAAGAGCTTCCATGTTGTACAGAGGCAGGTGATTTGCCAGTAGTTAGATGGAATTGCCCTTTTCTTGGGATCTTTCATAATCAGGAAAGTCTCGCCTTGGGCCAACCACTCCAGGTGGGTCCCTTCCATTAGCTGCTGGTTCATTTGTAAATAGTAAAGAACTGAACTTATATGACACCTTTGTAGCCAGCCAGTTTACTCTAAGCACTTTACAACATAATCTGGGCCATCATTTACCCATTCACACTCACATTAATACAGAACTCTACTACATTTCTACAAAGCTAATCTAAATAAATGAACCTACAGAGTCTAATCAATGCTTTAAATTGCATTCATACACTGAGGGGGCATATCGAAGGCAATGAGGGGTTGAGTGTCTTGCCCGGAGACACTTTGACATGTGACTGCATATTGCCAGGAATTAAACCTTTGACTCTTGTTAAAGAACAACTGCCCTAACCACTGATCCACAGCTGCCCCCATTTCTGCTTCTAGGCATTCATGGAAAGCAGACAGTTTATTTAGCCAGTAGGTGTGGATCATGCCAGGCTCTAGTGCAGTCCAACTCTTCCTACCTGAGACTCCTTATTGGATATCTGACAGTGTAATGGATATGGGTTCTTATTCTGGGAGGTTTCTGTGGTCAGGTCTTAGATCTGGGGTATCATTGTTGTGCAATGCCCCTTTCTCCCATATGCTTCTCCAGTATTGCTCAGTCTCAACTCTAGGTCTCAACTCTAGGTCTCAACTCTAGTTTTTCAAAAAGCTTTATTGTCATTATGCATAGCACAGTCCATTTTGTTTTGAGCTCTTGGTTAAGGGATCACACATACAAAATAATAAAGTAATTTAATTTAGAAAATGTACAGAATTAGACAAGTCAGCAGCATGTCGAATGGTGAAAGCATCTAGCTAAAATAGATGTAGATGTTGATATTATAAAGTGCAGCACAGTGCAAGTCCCAGTCTTTAGGTGTGAATGACTATGTTTGTGTGTTTCTGAGAAAGAAAAGCCTCCTTTCGGCTTTCCTCACCAGACGTCTGATCACAGAGAGACCACACTGCACATAACTACAACAATGAATCACTGATGACAAGATGGACTAGATTGAATATAAAGGCAACAAGGAAGTGAAAACAGGTGATTGATTAGTGGCAGGCTGACAAGAGAAAATCACTGAGGAGAAGGCAGGTGAATAGAAAAAAAAGAAAACACAAGGAACAAAACTACATAAGAATAAATATTACCATGAAAATATAAGGAACTCACTTAACACATGAAAAATCAAATAAAAAACAAGAATACCCAAATCCGGACAAACTTAAGTTTTTCTTTACAGTTTTCTCTGTCTTTATCTTTTGTCTGCTGGACTCAGATATACTGAGCAAAAATGTTTTTCTCAGGTTACAAAATGAAACTAAAAGAACGAGGAGAAGAAAGTCTTCACACAACAAACATAAAAACAAACTACTATGAACTGACTGCAAATGTCATCAAAACAAAGTTTGATAACAACAAACAGAACAGGTGAGACTGTCGGGGACTGGCGGTTGATTGCGGCTGGGTTGATCAGATAGGGGTTGGGGCGAGAAGGGGAGGCCAGGGGTCAGAACCAGTGAATCCAAGGTTTGAAGCCAAATCCAAAAAAGGGTAATCCAAAAGGTGAGGTCCAGAAACGAGAAGCAAGATCGGTTACCGTGTGTCTGAGTCCAGGGAGGTATCTGGCAAGGAGAAGGCAAGGCTCGTGGGTCGAAGGTCAGGCATGGGTCTGTGAACATGGAGTTAGGCAAGGGCTGTGGAAATACGCTGGACATCTACTTGGAATAACCGTTCAATAATCTTGCAAATATGGGCTGTGAGCTGTGAACTTAAATACTAGCATGGGCAGGTGTAGCTAATGGCTGTGATTATGTTGGCAACAAACTGTGAAACTGTGGAAAGATCCTGGGCTGAGATATGGCTGAGAGCAGGAGGCGTGGCAGAAACAGCTGTGACAAAAATGAACAAATATAAATAAAAAAATAACAAGAAAAATTAGAAATAAATGATGAAAAAGATCTTAAAGAAACTTTTTAATGCTTCACATCAAACACAAACCAGCTTCAGAATTACAATAACTGGTTTGGTTCTTCAGATCTTTGGGGTTAGATTAAAACTTCTGCAGGTTAAAGCTCAAATTTCTGTTGACTGTATATATATATATATATATATATATATACATATATATATAAGGCCTCAACAGACAATGTACTCAGCGAATGTCTCAGATAGTGGGGAACAGAGGACGAGGTGCTGGAAGTACCATCATGGGAGGACAAGCCCTTACATGGGATGTACCACCGAGAAATAACTGAAGTGGCTATTATCAGGAAATCCTACCAATGGCTGGAAAAAGCTGGACTCAAGGACAGCACAGAGGCACTCATCCTGGCCGCCCAGGAACAGGCCCTAAACACCAGAGCAATAGAGGCTCAGATCTACCACACCAGACAAGACCCAAGGTGTAGGTTGTGCAAGGAGGCCCCTGAGACAGTCCAGCACATAACAGCAGGGTGCAAGATGCTGGCAGGGAAAGCATACATGGAACGTCATAACCAAGTGGCTGNCATAGTGTACAGAAACATCTGTGCAGAATATGGACTGGAAGCCCCGAGATCAAAGTGGGGAACACCCCCAAAGGTAGTGGAGAATGACCGAGCTAAGATCCTGTGGGACTTCCAGATCCAGACAGACAAAATGGTAATGGCGAACCAACCGGACATTGTGGTGGTGGATAAACAACAGAGGAAAGCAGTTGTGGTGGATGTAGCAATACCGAGTGATTGCAACATCAGGAAAAAGGAGCACGAGAAACTGGAGAAATACCAGGGCCTCAGAGAGGAACTGGAAAAGGCCTGGAAGGTAAAGACCACAGTGGTGCCTGTGGTCATCGGGGCCCTAGGGGCAGTCACCCCCAAACTGGAGCAGTGGCTACAACAGATCCCAGAAACAACATCAAACATCTCAGTCCAGAAATGTGCAGTTCTAGGCACAGCCAAGATACTGCGCAGAACCCTCAAGCTCCCAGGCCTCTGGTAGAGGACCCAAGCTCAGAGGATGAAACAAAGACCATCCGCAGAGGGTGAGAAGGGAATTTTTTTTTTATATATATATAAATATATAGATGACAGATAGATAGAAGGTGGCACAGCGGTTAAGTCACACGACTTTGGTCTGACACTGTACACTAAGAGAAAGGAGAGGAAGAGGACTAGTGAGCATCAGAGCCACTATAGAGAATGAAATGACCAAGATCCTGAAGTACATCAGGAAGAAAGCCCCCAATGATGATCTGCTAAGTGAATGTCTCAGGCAGCAGAAACCCAATGTGGAGGAGGAGAAAGAGGAACTTTCATAGAAGGAAAAGCCCCTGCCTTGCATGTACTGATATGTGGCTGATATGAACAAATCCTACCAGTGGCTAGAAAGGACTAGACTGAAGGACAGCACAGAGGCACCAATCATGACATGAGGCCGGCAATGCTGAGGACGGAAGGAGAACAGGTGAGCGGGTAATAGAATGAAAGAGAATTGACTAGTCTTGTTTCTTACAGAGGTTGTTCAACAATGGACATTGAGAGGAGGAGGGATTACAGAGCTGGCGGAGGAGTGGCAAGTCTGAACACAGTCCATTGTAGCAGAGTGAATCTCTTCAGTAGCTTGGTGTTCTGACTGTGGTTCTTGAATCATGCACAGAGGCAGGGGCGGAGAACAATCAGAAGAATCTTCATGAAAGAAACGAAGAGCAGAGAGCAAAACACGGGGTAAGTTAAACATGAATTATCAGCTCAAAGGATTAAGACTGGCTAGAGATTGCTACCAAGGTACGCAACGATCCAGCGATGAATTCTGGCAGGACTGGAACTCAAATACCTGCCAGACGGAGATCAGTAATCAGTAACAGGTGTAGTCAATTAACAGGTACCTTAGTCCTGACAGGACTAAGGTACTGTAGGACTTCCAGATACAGACTGACAAACAGGTGATGACTAACTAACCAAACATTGTGGTGATAGATAAGATACAGAAAAAAACAGTGGTGATAGATGTAGCAGTCCCAAGCGATTGTAACATCAGGAAGAAGGAGCACAAAAAGTTAGAGAATACCAAGGGCTGAAAGAGGACATAGAGAAGTTGTAGAAAGTCAAGACCTCAGTAGTACCAGTGGAGCACTCGGTGCTGTGACCCCCAGACTGGAAGAGTGGCTCCAACAGATCCCAGGAACAACCTCAGAGATCTCTGTCCAGAAGAGCACAGTCCTAGGAACAGCTAGGTGAAACCACCCATTTGGAACAAATAAGGTGAGATGGAAGTTTACATATATTATATATAGGCTAATTTAATTCAATATTATTTTTCATCAGGCTGTATGTTTTAATTAGACCAGGTCCTGTTAACTTGTGAATTCTCTGACATGTTTTTAGACATGAGTTTGGGAGTTAATGATGCTTCCTGTTTATGATCATGTCAGGTTACAGCTTTAGTTTACCTAGTTACCAGTAGCTACACAGCTAACCAACATTAGCAGTGTCAGGTATTGACGTATGTTTGACTATTTTTCACAAAACGTCTTACTTGGCACCTGTGCATTGGAGTTTTCCCAGTGGATGAGAGGGTATTTTTCTTGTGCCTTCTGGTGGAACAATAGGCATTCTAACTGTTGCTTGTGCCTGAATGGCAGTTCAAAGTACCTTACCTTCTTGGAAACCTTTGCAAGGGTGCTGAAAGATGCTCCTGCTGGGGACTCCATGATTGGCAGAGTTCCTGATTACCCACAGCTGCTCCTGATTAAGGGAAACCTCACCAGAGTTCTTAAGGCAGTCTGGAGGGACAGACCAACGCTGGAGCATCGATTGCTTTTGGTAATCCGTCTCGGCCTCAACCAATCGTACTCACCTGAATGATCCTAACCTGTTTCGTGTCTGTGTCGGTCTAGAATCTCCCGGCTCTGTCTCCTGATGAAACCAGCTTCCAGACGCTGAAGTAACCACCTCGACAAGAGAACCCTGTGACCCACTTACCTGAGAACCTTACCTCGCCTCTGCAAAGGAACCCTGTGACCCGCTTACCTGAGACACCAACTTACCTGAGAGCCTCCGGATCTGGTACCAGTCCTGAAGAACCGTCACCACCTACCATTACGCCTACTTATCTGAAGTCCTGGCCTCCACGCTTCGCTGCACCTGTAAGGCTATTAACCTGTCAGAACCTGTCTGCATTTGACCTTAATACTAGTTTACTCAGTCTCGTTCCTCTCTCTCCTACAGATCCCGTCTGTACTATACTTGCTGTAAATAAAGCCACTTGCCGTTTGATAACCACTTGTGTCCGACCATTTCTGGGTTGCTCATCGTTGACGTCATCTGAAAATCCTAACACTTAGAGACTAGCACTGCATTACAATCATTATGTTAAAATACATTAACACCAGAAACTTGAAGGCAAATGAACTTCTCCTGAAGATAGGTGGAAATGTTTAAAAAAAAAATACTGAACATTTTTAACATTTACACTTTTTTGTTGAACAAAGCTGACATGCAAAAAAGGAAAGAATGTGTGGAAAATCCATCTTAAAAAATTATTGAACTCAATAATCAAATTTTCTGCCTCTCTGTAGTGAAAATGCATTGAAAATTGGACGGAGGATGATGAGCTGCTGAGATCTCGCGAGAGCTGTGCGTATTGCGTAAGTAACATGGCGACATACTAGTAAAACAAACAAACAGGTCCAACTCAGGTAAAACAAGCCAATATATTAAAACCAAAAATAGAAAATACATTCTTAATACTAACCTCTGCCTATTATTTTTAAATAAAACAAACTGGGCAAGGAAACCTTGGACAGCCTGAAGAGTTACGTAGACGAGTGTTTTGACAACATCGTGATGGGCAAACCACAAAAAAACCCTGCGACCATTACCACACCAACTTCCAAATGCACTCGTTCAGAGTGCTCAACAAGCACATCCACTATATCTCCAGAGAAAAGCTTCACCGATGTCCTGGACTCCATTGACAAGAAACTAACCAGCCTAGATGCCCGACTTGACCCGGCTTGCCTTGGTGGAGGTTCTCCACAAGGAATTCCAAAATCTGAGGGAGTCTCTGGAGTTCAGCCAAGAACCGGTTGTGTCGCTTGGTGCCGAGAACCATACACTGAGGGACAGCGTTAAACAACTTACCGATGGGATGACACAGCTGTCCGGTGAAAACAGGAAAATGAAGGAGACCATCCTGGATATCCAAGCTCGGGGCATGCAGGACAATCTCGTCTTTCCTGGATCCCAGAGTGAGCAGAGGAGGATGCTGAAGCCTTGGTTTGTGAATTCCTCCAACATTAGCTGAAACTTCTAAGTGAGGCGGTAAAAAACACAACTTCCCATCGTGTTCACCGCCTCAGTAGCAAGAAACCCGATAACAAAAGTCCTCAGCCAATTGTAGCTAAATTTGAGCATTGTAAGCAAAAATAGCAGGTCAGGAGTAGGGGCAGAGAGCTGCATGGAACAAATTACAGTGTTAACAATCAATTTCCAAGGGAGATTCTCGATCGGAGGCGGATATTATTCCTAATTAGGAAGAAATACATCACAGAAGGCGTCAGAGCTACGTTGGCTGTAGATAAACTTTATGTTAACGGTCAGGGATTGGGAGGTCACTACATGGCTTTATTAGGAACAACCTTCAAGTTGGTCTTAAATATGTAATTGGTTAGATAAGAAGTAAGTACACCGGTAAATGTAATCAATTTGAAAGTACAGCTCGGTAGGATATTTTCATTGTTGGAGGTGGGCAGGGTTGTGTTTTTGTTTTTTCTTTCTTTTCCCTTCCTTTTCTCCTTTCTGTGAGTCTGTTACATCATCATTCTCTCATTCTTTTTTCTTTTTCATCATTCAACAAATATTTATGCACAAGCACACAAAACCACCCACACAAATATTTCATTAGACAACCTTATATCTTTCATCTTTTCTCACAACCAGCACCTTTTTAATTTTCTTATATCATTCCCTTTCCTATAACACTGCATCTGAACTTTTATCTTGGCAACCCCAAACACTAACTATGATCTTATTTGGGTCTTTCTGTCTCTATGGTGATGTGCACTGTTTAACTTTAGTCGCACACGCACAACTATGGGCACGATAAGGTTTGTCACATGGAATGTCAATGGAACCAGTACACAACAGAAATGAATTGGAATCTTCAACCAGCTTAAAAGACTACAGGCAGATGTTGTCTTATTACAAGAAATTCATAAATGACATGAACGCATGGTAATTTGTCCAGAGAGCGAGACCAAAACCAGACACGGAGACAACAGCTGAAGGTAAGTGTGTTTATTTACAAGGTGGCTACTATATACAGTGCGTGCGTCGTGGAAGGATCTGGAAGGCAAGAGGAACAGGGTGAGTCTCGGGTACCAATCCTGCTATCAGTTGAGCACTGCAAGATGATTTAATTGTTGTTCTTTTGGTCTTACAGGTCCAGAAGGAGTCCAGCGGCGAGGAGGAGGAAAAGGAGGCGTTCAGGTGATCCAGGAGTCGACAAGCCAGTAATCCCGTCTGGGTGAGTATCCAAGTGTCCGAGGTAAGTATCCGTGAACCCACAGCTCCGTGACGTGGCAAAGAATCTACAAACAAGATGCATAGAGAACGTAGTCAATAAGTTACCAGAACTTGGTTAGAAATGGTGGCTGCGAATCTAACCCAGGAGGTTCGATGCTCCAGCGAAGGTCTGGTCTCAACTGGAGGCTTAAATACTGGCAGTCTTCATTATCAGAATCTGGATCACCTGTGGAAGTAGAAACTAGAGGAGCCGCCCCAAGGCGGGGCTAAAACTCCAGATCCCTACAATAAATTTGCCACAACTGCGAATGATCTTAAATCACCAGAGTTTCCTATTGTGTTTTCTGCCTGCTATAACTCAAGACAAAGGGGAGTAGGAATATTAACATACAAAAAAAATAATTATACAATACTAGACACAGTCACAGACCCAGAGGGTAGATATATAATAATAAAGCTTGCTATACATGACCACAAGTTATGTATTGTCAGCATATATGGCCCAAAATGTTGATGACATCTCTTTCTTTCATGATTTTTTTTTCTGCACTGTCTGATCACTCGGATTGCTCACTTCTACTTGGAGGTGACCTCAACTTTGGTCTAAATGAAGAAGCAGACAGGCTTACTACAGCAGGAACTCAGCGCAGTTGGCAATCCAAAAATATACTCTAACAGTACATGAGTGACGGACTTTGCGATGCACGGCAATCTCTCCACCCGAACCATAAAGAGTACACTTTCTTCTCACATGTTCATCACTCTTACTCTCGTCTGGATTATTCTTTTAGTTAGCACCTCGTTGTTGGTTTACATTTCAGATGCTGAGATACACCCTATAGCTGTCAGTGATCATGCTCCTGTCTCTTTAACCTTAGTAAACAGAAAAGAAATCCCAAAAAGCATAAACTGGATATTTAATACATCATTGCTTAAGGATGAAGATTTTATCAAATATTTTAAAGAAGATTGGGTTTCTTATTTGGAGCATAATGACTTGCCTGGGACACCAGCTTCTGTTCTCTGGGAAGCAGGGAAAGCAGTGATGAGTGGTAAAATTATTTCATTCTTATCATATAAGAAGAAAAAAGAAAATAAACATATTCAAGAATTAGAAGAAGTCATTAAATTGTTAGGAGCCCCTCAAGATGAGGACATGCTGGACAAAACTGTCACAGCTCCATCTGTTCCTGCCACGCCTCTTGCCACAGTCAAGTAACTTTCCTCAGTCCCACAGTTCAAGCCACGCCCATGTTGCCATGCCCATGTAATCAGCTTCATCTGTCTCACCTGTTCAGGCCACCATAAATACCCACAGCTCCCAAGATCTCACTGCCAGATTA
>NC_051444.1:32719837-32735430 GCF_001649575.2 Kryptolebias marmoratus
CTTTCCCTCTCGCCTCTGCCCCTTTCAGACCAGCCGGTCTGCTACGTTAAACCCAGCTAGAGTGGACTTACCAGTTCCGGTCCCGCCACTAGCCGATCACGTAAGTGAGACGATCAAAGACTTTGAGCCTGCTTCCAATCTCCTGGCAATAAAATCCTTAAAACGTTGCTGTGTCGTTGTGAGTTTGAGTTCTGCCAAGCCTCGCCTTGTCAAAAACATAGAATTAACAAAACTAGAATTAAATGAAATAATCAATTAAAAAAAGAAAAAAAAATTAATACAAAGATGCATGGTAACAAATTGGGTAGCTTTCTAGCTAACAAGCTCAAAATAAATAAGGAAAAAACAACTATATTTAGTGTTATAGATCCGACTGGGAATACAGTTTATGATCCTGAAAGTATAAACAGCATTTTCAGAGATATTTACAAAGCCCTATACTCACCCCAAATAAACCCATCAGATACAGATATTGATCAATTTCTGAAAAAAGTATCACTTCGTAAATTATCAGCTAGTCAAGAAATGGGGTTGGATTCACCACTGACACCAGCTGAACTCCAGGAAGCCCTCCAAAGCATGCCCAATAACAAGGCTCCAGGCCCAGATGGATTTCCAGCAGAGTTCTATAAAGAATTCTGGAATATCCTGGCACCAACATTTCACAGAATGCTGCAGGAAACTGAGGAAAATGGCAGACTTCCTAAAAAAATGAATTCTGCCAACATTAGTCTCCTGTTAAAACCAAGCAAGAACCCTGTATTCCCTACCAGTTATTGTTCCATATCTCTTGTCTATGTTGATCTTAAAATAATTTGTAAAGCCCTTTCAAAAAGATTAGAGAAGGTAACTCCTCTCATAATACATCCAGACCAAACTGGTTTTAGAAAAGAATGGCATTCATCCACAAATTCACGCAGATTATTTAATTTAATAGATTACTTTTACAGTAAAAACATTGAAACTGCAATTCTGTCTCTAGATGCTGAAAAAGCTTTTGACAGAGTTAACTGGATTTTTCTTTGGAACGTTGCATAATTTTGGTTTTGGAAACCGTTTTATAAATTGGCTAAAGATACCATACAGTTGCCCAACAGCGTGCATCAGGACAAATAATCAAACATCTTCTAGCTTTTATCTTCAGAGGGGCACCAGGCAAGGAGGACCACTTTCCCCCTCACTATTTGCTATTTTCATAGAACCTCTAGCTGCAGCGATCAGGCAAACTACTGATATTAAGGGTATAAAATGCAAGAACATAGAACATAAAATCAGTCTCTATGCTGATGATGTATTACTTTTTCTCCAGCATTCACAAACCTCTCTCTCTTAGATAATTGAGTTGATAAACTCCTTCCCAAGGGTTTCAGATTATTCTATAAATTGGCTAAAATCTACAGTTCATCCAATAAATTGCTCTTTTAACAATTCCCCTTCTACACAACTGCAGTCAGGGAATATTACATATTTGGGAATTAATATTTCTCCTAAACTGGCAGATTTAACTAAACTAAATCACATCCCACTTTTAAACAAAGTTAGGGATGATCTTGTGAGATGGAAATCTCTACCCATATCTCTTATGGGAAGGGTAGCTTCAATAAAAATTATGGTTTTGCCTAGAATTAATTACTTATTCTCAATGATCCCAAATAAACAATCATCTGATTGGTTTAGATCCCTGGACTCCTTTATCTCTAAATTTCTTTGGAAAGATAACACCCCACATATTAGCTTAAAAAACACTTCAGAAGACCAAAGATAGAGGAGGACTAGAGCTGCCCAACTTCTATCATTACTTCTTAGCCAATAGGCTACAATACATCTCAAAATGGGTAAGACACAACCCCCTTGATGAATCCTGGTTAGACGTAGAACAGACACTATGCAACAAAATAATGATTTCGGACCTTCCATTCATTAGCTCAAACATAAAACAGCATGTATGTTTCAAGAGCATCAATGTTAGCTCCTCTCTGACAGCATGGTGGGAGTTTCTTAAAATGATACAGTCTTCACTTGTGGGGTAAAATGCAGTTTACAGTTTACCAAATGTGGAAGAGAACTGTCGGCCAGGATCTTGTGTAAAGAGTGTTAAGTTGTTATTGCCAAGAACCTTCCAGAACAGTACTTAGGAAGGACATCTTAGAAGAGATTGTTAATAATGATAAGTTCCTGGAAAGTTCTGCCTTCCTTTAAGTGATGTAGGAGTTATGTAAACTTCTGACCAATCACGAACTGGTCAGAAATATGCAATACACACCAATGTATTTTGTCTGTTTAAATACACCCAGTTTCAAAGATACTGCGGGATCTTCTGTGGAGTTTCTGATGATGATAAGTTGTGACAAATAAAAGGTCCCCTGTGTTCTAGCAAAAGAGAGAAATAGTGAACACTCATTTATTTCTGTGTAAGAACTGCCTTTAAATCTTACACACTAATCCCATGCAAATGTACACCCATCTGGAACAACCCTGACATCCTATAACATAATAATATGATAAACTTCCCAGGTTGGGAGTGTAAAGGAATCAAATACCTGGAACAAGTATATGAGGAGATAGACTTCATTCCATTTAACAGATTAATAATACAGTTTGGGATTAATAGAACAAAACTTTTGGAATATCAACAAATTAAATCTATAATAAAACATAAATTTAAATTCAATAAAACTAGGTTGGAAATACCAGCAAGAGTATTGCAGTTCCTTAATCTTCACCTGCCAAAATTACTGTAAAAAATTTACAGGACATTGTCTAACATAGATGAATCAATATCCCTTCCCATTGTAAAATAGGAGATGGATCTGTCAGTCAACTTTGACCAAATCCTTTGGTCCCAGATATTTTTAAGAACTTTTAAAATGATTAGAAACTCTAATTTACAATTGATACAATATAAAATACTTCACAGAGTACACTATACAGGTCAACAGATGTTCAGGATGGGTTTTGCATCATCTAGCACTTGCTCGTAGTGTACAGGCAATATACCTGATAATTACATCCACGCATTTTGGTTCTGTTTGGTTCTGGGGTTTTGGGCTGGTGTGTGCACCAATGCCCGGCCCTGGCCTGGAGCCCCTTGGTGCATTGGTGGGCCTTGAGTTACCCTATGCTGGTGGGGAGGTCTCTTTGCCAGCTCATTGCAGGTGCTCTCTCATCAGGGAGGGCTCTCTTCAGGAGGGGGGGGAGCATTCCGAGCGAGGGGCGAACTTAACCTGGGTTAACCTTGTGTGGTCCGAGAGTTGTCTGAATGTTAGGGTGGGGGTAGCCTTTCCTCTGGGGTGGAGGCTGGGTAGACGGCCCTGGGTGGGGGCTGGGTGTCATTTGGGCGGGTCTGGTTCAGATTCCAATTCCCCTTGGGGTTTTGATACATGGCGGCTCCGGTTCTGTCCAGGGGCGTGGTCTGGGGGTCTGTGTGGCTTCTGCGAGCTCGCTGGCTGGTATGGTTCTGGGTTCTCGGTTTCTTGGTGGGTTTTGGTTTTTACTCCGTGGGCCTTCTGCCCCTTGCGGGCCTTGGTGTGGGTTTTCCCGCGGTGCTTCTTCTGGCTGGGGTATGGATGTCGGGCGTGTGCCCCTGGGCATGGCGCAGCAGATCTCCTTTTTCCGTGGGGATGTGATTTCTTTTTTTTCTTTTTTTATTCAGTTTATTCATTTTCATTTTAAAAACAAAACATTTACATACCAAAAAAATGCAAATCAAAACAAAAAAAATGAAAGGTAGCAGAAGAAGAAAAAAATCTTATAATATCTGCCCCTATTTAAAAATAATAATAATAATAATAGTAGTAATGATAATAATAATAATAATAATAATATCAATTTCAAAAATGATAATAATCAAATAACATCAAATAAAACAAAAACGAAAATTCAACTCCTCAAACAGTAACTCCTACAATACAAATTATACAAATTCATAGTTTTTTAACAAATGAACTTTTATCATTCTCTTAAATGAATTAATTGAACCAGCATTTTTATAATCATAATCCAGACCATTCCATAATCTTACTCCTCTGACTGAAGTGCATTTATCCTTCAAGTTTGTTCTAATTTTAGGTTTTATGAATATTTCTAGTCCCTTGAGATTATAATTACTTATTCTCTTAACGAAATTTAATTGAATGTTCATAGGTAATATGTTTTTATGAGCCTTATACATAATCTGCAAAACATAATAATCAACCAACTCATAAAATTTTAACAATCCCAATTCCTGAAATAATATATTTGATGGGTGATAGTAATGCTTTCTTGTGATAATTCTTACAGCTCTTTTCTGCAAAATAAAAATAGGATTAGTAATAGTTTTACATGCATTCCCCCAGACTTCTATACAATAAATCAAGTGTGGAACAATTATTGCATTATATAATTCATATACCAAGGGGAACAACGTGGCGAAAGCTGAAATGCTCCACTTATGATAGCAAATCTGTTGGGTCTTACCTTGACATTCAGACGACAATTCTGAGTGCCACACACCCGGACAGGACACGTAATAAAAAAAAAAAAGAAAATGCATTGAACAGGTTCATCTTTTCAGACTCTTGAGTAAGGAATCCCTTAGTTTAATCGCCTACAGCACCCTCTGCTGGTTGTCTTGAGTCAATACATTGCATAGGTTCAACTAACTCACATGGCGTTGTAATCTGTCTTGGGGTTAGTGGCGATGGATAACTGAATGGGTGGGCTCAGCCCGCCCTCTGCCACCGGGTCCGCCAATGTCAGTAGAGACAGTATAATTTGGTGGGGCGGGACTGGAAGAAACAGCCCCTCTGATCTGAATCTGAACTTTTGTGCTAGTCATGGTTTGTGCTTAATGACCACCATGTTCAAACAAAAGAGTGTCCATAAAGTGCACCTGGCACCAGGACACCCTAGGCTGCAGATTAATAATAGATTTTATAATTGTGTCATCTGATCTCCGATTGTGTGTCTTGGACACTCGGGTGAAAAGAGGAGGGGAGCTGTGAACTGATCACCACCTAGTGGTGAGTTGAATCAAATGGCGGGGGAAGATGGCAGACAGACCTGTTAGACCCAGAGTGTAGTAAGAATTTAGTAGGAATCCTTGGCAGAAAAAACTATCAAAAAGATCTTCAACTCCCACATCCAAAAAAAGTTTTAACCACATCCCAGTAGAGGCAAGTAGTATGCCAAGAAGTATTGGCATGCCAAGCCTGCTGAAGTCCTGGCTGCTGCTGAGGCAAAGCCTCAGGTGTGGGAGAAGCTCAGTAAGGCCCTGGAAGGAGACTCTAAATTGGCTTCTAGAAGATTCTGGTAAAACATTAAACAGCTGAGGTGAGGAAATAAGCATTTTACTAACACTGTGTATGGTGGAGGTGGGGTGTTGTTGACCTCAACCAATCATGTTGTGAGCATTTTTAATAAACATTGTCGCCTAATAAATTCACAGAACTAGATGTCTAATTCTATATTTATCCCTGAATCTCGGGTAATATTACAATCACCTTTAAATAAAAGTGTGGAGCTTTGTTCAGAACAAAGTCTTGCAATCTCACGCACCAAAGGTTTTCTTTGAATGTTTTTACAACTGTGCACAGTGACTGTACATAAATCTTTTTACATAAAGCCGTCATGTGGTGAGAAAGGATGGGAACTTCTAAGAAGAGAATGAAGTACGGTGAGAGGTATCTTCCTGAATGGAAGGAGACATGTTATGGAATAAATCTGTATTTGACAAAGTCTTGAGATATTATTTAATCTCTATTGAATTTATTTTTTTAACTATTCCTTCATGTTGGATTTATTTTGTGAGTGATATATGGGTTTTTCCTAAGCCATGCTGATAAGGTCTATTCATGGGTGCTGCAGAAGAGAGTCTGGTCGATTGTTATACCTTGGATTCATGAAGAACAATGCAGGATTTGTCACAGCCATGGTGCTAAACCAACTCTTTACCCTTGCTAGGGTCCTTGAGGAGGCATGGGAGTTTGCCCAACCAGTCTACATGTGTTTTGTGGACTTGGAGAAGGCATTTGACCCTGTTCCCGAGGGTACCCTGTGGAGCGTGTCCATGAGTATGGGATTTGGGAATTCACTGCTATGGGCCATCCGGTCCCTAAGAAATGGTGCGAGTCTGGTTTGCATTGCAGTAAATCGGGCCTCTTCAAGTGGACAGTCAGACTCTGCCAGGGCTGCTAGTTGTCACTGATTCTGTTCATAACCTTTATGGACAGAATTTCTCTGTGTAGCCAGGGGGTGGAAGGGTGTACTTCTGTGGTCTCAGGATGGAAGTGATCCCATTGGTGTCATTGTGATCTACAGCTCTAACTGGAGTGTTTTACAGCCAAGTGTGAAGCAACTGAGATGAAGATCAGCACCTCCAAATCCAGGGCCATGGTCCTCAGTCAGAAAATGTTGTCTGCCCTCTACGAGATGGGAGTGAGGGGCTGCCTCAAGTGGAGGAGTTTAGGTATCTTGGGGTTCTGTTCACAAGTGAAAGAAGAATGGAGCATGAGATCGACAAACAGATAGGTGCAGCTTCCACAGTATTGCATACTCTGTACTCATCCATTATGGCGAAGAGGGAGTTGAGCTGCAAGTTCCTACTCTCATCTATAATCACAAACTTTGAGTAATGACCAAAAGAACAAGATCATGGACATATATGCTTTGGAATCCTCTCGGAAGAGCTGGAAGAGGTGGCTGTGGAGAGTGATATCTGGCCCTCCGTTCTCAAGCTGGTGGCTTCACAACCCAACTTCAGAACAAGCGGTAGACAATGGATGGATGGATGAATTAATAGATGGATATTCCATTATAAAGATAATTAGATAAACATAATCACCTGTTGTAGACTAGGCATTATCTGATTATAGGCTCAGTCAAGCTGAAAGTTGTCTAGCAAAACAATAAAAGTCATTGTGAACAAAATTCAGCATCCTCCCCCTAATCTTCATCATTAGTCCACCCTGTAGAAATCGCACGTCCATCTCAGGGACACATAAAGATAAATGAGATAAACAACTATTTACATTTTCACTCATACCGAGGGACAATTTTTAGAATTACCAATTAATCTAACCTAGCATATATGTTTTTGGTCTGTGAGAGGAAACCGGAGTACCTAGAGAAAACCCACATGTGCAAGGAGGGTAAATGCAAACTTCATACAGAAAGGCCAAAAGGCAAATGTGTGACCATCTTGCTATGAGGCAACAGCGCCAACTACTGCTTCACTGTTCTGCCTAAAAAAAAGAGCTGTGAAATAAAGTTTTTGCCATATCCCCCACCCTTACATTTTCATATTTTCTCACAAAAATATGTAAGTATGTCAAGACAAATGAATTTTGACTAGGTCAACAAGATTTAACTGAAAAAGTGGATGAAAAGAGGACACAGGAAGTAGAAAATGTTGAGGATAACGAAAAGGATAACTTTGACCAGTTCTCACAAGACAGGTGAGCAAGGTGTCTGTCTGGACATGCCTGCAAGAAGATCCAATTCCAGAGGCGCTGAAAAGCAGCCTGAAAGCAGAGAAGGGTGTGAGGCCTAGTCACAAATTACCTCACACTCCCAGCAGTCTGCAGAGAAGCAGGATTCTCTGTCCATCCTCATACTCTGAACACGCCAGCAGCAGACCTAATTGAAAAGTGGGACATTTTTTAGGCCATGCTGAAAAAAGTGAAAAGCTAAAACAGGAGGAGGAGGTGGGAGCAGCAATGCAGTAAAGTCCTGCTGTATCTAAACAATGCAAACACATTCATTTTTTTAATGATGGGAAGATCAGAACCTCACAAGAACCTTAGATTTAGCATCCTACAAAATGTTTGGCTTCATCACCATCACTAAGCTTTAGGTTTAAAGTTTAGGTTATTAACAAATTTAGATAAGAATAAAAGGTCCAGACTGAAGCAACACAGTTTGTTATAAACCTCATCAAACAGCTTAAAGAATATATATATATATATATATATATATATATATATATCATACCATATGTAAACAATGATGTATAAAAAAAAAACAAATAAAAAAATCAAAATAAGCTACAGTTCTTTTCTTGCACATCACCACCAAAAGGTGAAGGTGAGGGATGTTCAAGTTTCTGTCTGTATGTGCCAGTTAGCAAAAATATCTCATGAACAAATTTAAATAAAGCTCTCAGAAAGTAATCATGAGATGTACATCTCACACTTTTGGAGTCAACCCCATACAAGATAGGGTTAGTTCAGTGAACTGAACTTAGAAAACAAAAGAATGACTATATTTCAGTTAACTGCATTAAAATTCGGTGTCGAAGTAGCTGAATGAATACATACATTAATTGCTACTAAATTGTTTGAGGTCTTTGTGTAACATGTTAACTTTGTCAAGTAAAAAATTACTAAATTTTGTTTCATTTTTGCCACTTGCATTGCTCATTTCATCTTTGCTTAAAAATTTGGCAGTAACTATTGGAGTAAATCATGTTTGTCTGTTTGCAAAATACCTCATAAATAACCAGATTTCAATAAAATTATCAAAAAGTAATTTTTGGCTGAACATTTACAGCTGATCAATTATTGGAGTCAGTCCAATTCAAGATGGCCATCAAAGCTAACCAACCTTAGCCTACACAAAAATGGTTATGTCAGTCACTTTCGCAGATACTGAGCTAAGGTTTGGTGTCATTCACAACACGTACTACAAGCAGTATTGCATGTTATCAATCATAATGGTATTTTCAAGGTTTGACCAAAACAGCTATAACTCCATTATTTATGGAGCCCCTATTATTTATGAAACTCCTCAGTGTGACACCAGCAGAAGTAAGGAGGACGCTGAGAAGGATCAACCCTAGGAAAGCAGCTGGCCCAGATAACATCCCCGGACATGTACTGAAGGACTGTGCTGATCAGCCCTCCGATGTTCTGGCGGACATCTTCAATGCCTCCCTCATCCAGGCACCTGCCTAAAGTCCGCCACCATCATCCCAGTCCCCAAGAGCTCTGAAGTGAAAGGTCTGAATGACTACCGGCCAATAGCTCTTACGCCAATAGTCACAAAGTGCTTTGAAATCAATCAATCAATCAATCAAATTTTATTTGTATAGCACATTTCAGCAGCAAGGCATTTCAAGGTGCTTTACATAATTAAAAAACAAAATAAAAACAGCATGTGACAATGTATAAACAGTAAAAAAGAGAAAAACATCGAAGACATCAAAAACCCGCACTCTAACCCTAATTTAGCCAAAGACTGATTCAGACCAAGGCAGCCATCAACGTCACTGTGGATCCACACCAGTATGCGTACAGGTCAAACCGTTCTACAGAGGATGCTATTTCCTCTGTGGTCCACACTGGCCTCACCCACCTGGAGCAAAAGGACTCTTATGTCTGCATGCTCTTTGTGGATTTCATATCTGCGTTCAACACCATGCTTCCTCAGACTCTGATAAATAAACTCTCCTTACTTGGACTAAGCTCTTCCCTCTGCAACTGGATCCTAGACTTCCTGACCAACAGGTTGCAGTCTGTGAGGATTCACAACATCTCCTCCCCCACCATAACCCTCAGCACCGGCTCCCCTCAGGGCTATGTGCTGAGCCCCCTCCTGTTCACACTGCTCACATATGACTGCTCACCCATCCATCCAGGCTGTCATATTGTGATTATAATATTATTATATTATTAATTGTGATTATATATCATATTGTGGTTGGATGCATAACTAACAATGATGAGTCTAACTACAGGCAGGAAGTGGAACACATGGAGGGCTGGTGCAAAGAGAACAACCTCTGCATCAGTGTTAAAAAGACGAAGGAGATGATTGTGGACTTCAAAAGGGGCCAGCAGGCCCACCGACCCCTGCACATAGGAGGATCTGCGGTGGACGTGGTGAACAGCTACAGGTACCTGGGAGTGCACCTGAGCAGTAACCTCACCTGGAGAACCAACACTTTCACCCTGGTCAGGAAGGCACATCAGCGGCTCTACTTTTTTTTAGGAGGCTGAGACGTGCTGGACTCGGGAGCTCTGTCCTCACGTCATTCTACAGATGTGTGGTGGAGAGCGTTATGTGTTCCAGCATCAATGTGTGGCATGGAAGCAGCTCTGCTGCGGACAGGAAAGCTCTGCAGAGGGTAGTGAAGGCAGCAGAGAGGATTTCTGGAGCCAGCTTCCCCAGCATCACAGAGATATACATCTCACGATGCAGGAAAAGGGCCACCTGCATCAGGAAGGATTCCACCCACCCACCACACTCTCTTTTTGCCCCGCTCCCCTCAGGCAGGAGGCTACGGAGCATTAAGAGCAGAACTACAAGGCTTCATAACAGCTTCATCCCTGAAGCTGTAAGACTGTTAAATTCCACCCTGCATTGACACTTTACAAAGACAATCACATGTGTAATAATCTGCTGCTTGGATAATTACATGTGTAATAACCTGTGAATACCCCAAACTTCCTTATCTCCTATATTTCTTTATCCTGTATATACTGCACATTTGTGTTTCTTTTTTTATTCTTTATTCACTTTATTGCCTATGGGTGTAACTGGACTGTGAGAATGTAAATTTCATTCCACCACATTGCCACATGTGATGTAAAGGACATTAAAGTCTCTTTGAACCCTTTTGAATCCTTTGAATTTCTCAACAAAAGAAAATCTGAGTTTAAAACTGCCATGAAAAACAGCAATTAATTCTTAATTCCTTTGGTATTTAAAGCATGTTCATTTGTTTTTGTACTGAAACATTAAGATGATCATCTATTTGTGGAGCACACCCTATATGTGTGCTTATTCGCAGCCTTTTCTCACATGTTTTCACCTCTGCCTATTCCCCACCCCTTTTCTCCTACTCCTCCACTTCTTTCTACTTCAGTGCTGGAACAACTGGGTCACCGGCAACTGGAGGATGACTTTCAAAGAGCTGAAAGGCTGCAGGAACAAACCAGGATGCAGATTTTCTCTTTTATTAGAAAAAAGCCTGAGCAGGTTTCCATCACAATCCTGGGAATCCAAACTGGGTTGACTTCAGGTCAGTGTGAAACAAGTTTTTAAATGTGGATGATTCATCCACATCAGCAAGAAGAAGGAAGTCTAAATTTAGATTGTTTATCATTTTATAGAAGAGAGAGAAAATTGGCTTCTAAAATTGTGGTAAAGTAAGTACTGTCTTCAACATGAAAGCAAAGACATGTAATTCACCTCTGATCACCATGTGAAGGAGACTTTTCATAGAAGAAAAGAAATAAAAGCAGACCAAAACCTGGGTTCCCTGAAAAATACCCAACCCTGTTTCTGTAACGTCATGTTGTACTAGACAACATTGTGTCTTAAAAGTGAAGAAAAAAGAACTACTTCATTAATATTTATGACTTTGAAGACCAGACTCAGAGACAAATGAATAATCATGTCCTGCAGCTGAAATAATCCAATAAAGGAGACTTCACCACTCTGACAGTCTCATTATTACTGAGGTGAGGTCTCACTGAAATGCTCTGCTGCTGCTGAAAACATCTCCTTTAAAAAATGAAGAAACTCTGCCCTCTTGTGGCTTCATGTGCACATTACATCATACTTGTAAAAAAAACAACAACATTGCATTATTACTCAAAGGGAAAAGGAAAATGACACACAACAATTCAATTCAGTATCTTTATATAATTTCAATTCACAACAAAACTAAATACATTAATCATTCAGTCAGTATTTATTTATATAGCCCTTTACAATAATGAAAGGGACCTCAAAGTGATTTAAAGTGTAAAAGTTGAAACAGACATTAAGAACAATACAAACAAAAACATAATACAAAAAATGAGAATAAAATGCCAGAGAGCCACAAGGTTTTTAAAGTCTACTTAAATAAAAAGATTTGGAGGTTGAATTTAAAAAAGCCTAAGGCAGTGATAAAGTGCAAGTTTTGAGCAAGCTGGTTTAACAGTCTGGATGCAGCATTTGGAAAGGCCCGGTCACCCCAATGTTTGTATTTGGACCTTGCTACATATACTCATACTCATACTCATGGCAAGCTACTAAATCAGTTGAAGGCGGGACAAGGCCATTAAGAGCTTTAAAAGCATACAAAGTTTGAAATGAATTCTAAAAATGGACTGAAAGCCAATGGAGAGAGAATAAAACAGGGATGATATGCTCATACCTGGAAGTAATAGTTAAAATTTGGGCCACAGCATTTTGGACAAGGTGAAGACAGCTAAAGGAGGATTGAGAGATTCCAATATAAAGAGCATTACAAAAGTCAAACCTCAAGCTGATATAATCATGAATGACCTTTTCCAGGCCAGGGCAATTTTGAAAAGAGCAAAGGACATAATTTAAAGAAGCTGACCTTAAGCACAGACACTAAGTCATTTTCTAAAGTCACACCCATGCTCCTAACTTTTGGTCTAAACTTGGATGTCAGAGCACCAAAGTTACAAGGCGGGTCATACAGTTTTTTATGTCTCTAAGACAAGCTTGTCATCTAAGGAACAATTAAGTTTTATAGATAAATATAACTAAGTATCATCAACATAATATTTTCCCCCATGCTGTCTAAAACCTTTACCTCATAGAGCAGGGGTGTCCAAACTTTTTAAAAAGAGGGCTAGATTTGGAAAGTGAAAATGTGTGGGGCCTGAGAATTCAGCCTGATATTCTTTGAACCAAATGCAAATTAACTATTTCATGATTTTATTTTATTTTATTTGTTTGGAAATGGCATACTTTTCATTTCTTCACCCAGAACACAAATAAATCTGAACAAGTTTTTACCAAAATTACTTTTTTCTTTAGTATTTGAAGACTAATAAAATGTCTGTCAGGAAAAAAAACTTTTGGGAAGATTAAACATATTTATATTCATTTGAAACATTACATTTTATTCACTAATGCTCACTGTAAACTTCTACATTCAAAAGATGTGAACAGGAAAATAACACCAACAGTTATCTTATTCAGAAGTACAAACACTGAGGGATATGAACCCTTGTATCATTTATTCGTTTGTTTTTCAGTTGACCATCAAAAAACAAAAATATGCTATTTGATTTCAAATTGGATATCTTTGCTTTGAGGATGTTGGTAAAGAAGTACAGAGAGGGTCAGAAAAAACATTGTTTTTGTGGATTTAGAAAAAGCATATGACAGGGTGCTGAGGGAGAAGTTGTGGTGTTACATGAAGAAATCTGGAGTGGCAGAGAAGTATGTTAGACTGCTACAGGAGTGAATGGAGAAAAGTTTCAGGAGTGATTTGTGACAAAAGGGTGGCAGCAAAGGTCAAAGGAAAGGTTTACAAGACTGACAAAAAGACAGGAGACAGAACTGGAAGTGGCAAAGCTGAAGATGTTGAGGTTCTCCTTGGGAGGGACAAGGATGAGGTCAACAGAGGTACAGCACATGTTGAACAACTGGGAGATAAAGTTAGAGAGGCCAGACTGAGATGGTTTGGACATGTGTAGAGGATGGACAGTGGGCATATTGGTAGAAGGATGTTAGAGACAAAGAGGACATATGTGGGTACAGTTAGAGAGGACATGGAGGTAGCTGGAGTGAGTACAGAGGATGCAGAAGACAGAGATAGATGGAGGAGGATGACTCGCAGTAGCGACCCCTGAAAAGTAAACAGCCAAAAGAAAAAGAAGAGGAAGATTTTGAATTAGGTATCAAAAATAAAATAAAAAATTGTGTTTTTCATTATTTTCATTTTAGACTCGGATCTCAAATACAAAATGAAAAAATGGGCTGCCGGACAATTCGTGTATCATGCATTCTTTCCATTCTTAATAGGCAATGAAAAATCAAATAATAAAAAAACTGACTGGTTATTTTGTTTTTTATTATACCAGCAAAAGTAAAAAAAATGCTTGGTTTTTCATATTTCACTTTTAGGCTAAGATCAAAAAACACAAAATGGAAAAACGGGCACCCTCATGTCAACCTTAATGTTTCAAACCCCCCTTTTGCCTCAAAGTTTTAAATTCTTTGCTTTAATATGACTCTCCTGTCCAACTTTTATGCTGATTCAACACCTCATGTAAATATTTTGGTACCAAATTTAAACATTCAGTAATTTTCATCACCTGCCATAACTGGTGATATATTTGTTTGTTTAATAAACATCACATTAATGGTGCAAAACTTAATTCAGCTGTGTGTGTGTTTTGATATAGTTATGATCTTACTCTGAAGTGAAGAACTCATGGTTTAAGGTAACTTAATGTCTTGAGACTGATAAACATATAAATCCTAGATTTATACAATTTTTCCCTCTGTCTGAAGGTGGTGCTCTGAGGTTTAAAATTTATGAGCTGTTAATTCATAACGTCTCCATCATATTTCATGAGTAATTTTTATACACGCATGTTGACTTTTGTCGGCCGAAAGGTAAAACGTGCTATCAAATTCTGCGTAGGGGAGAGTGGGGAAAGAGCCAATGGGGAAGTTGACCCACCCCCTGTATCTAGGAAACAGTAAACATTTGTTGTCATGTGACCATAAATTCTGCAAGCACCCTCCATTTTGTTGTCCCTGTGCCTGTTGTAATGTGGTATGTTTTCTTCACTTCTTCACACTTTGCTTGTCAAAGAAATTTTTTTACATTTCTACTATATTGACTGTTACTCAAAAGGTAATTCATCTAGGCCTAAAAATGTATACAATAACTGTTGGTGATTTACTAACATACTAACAGCCACCATTTTTTCCAAAATGGTGGCTGTAAGGTAAAGTGAGCCAAATGCCTTGTGGTAAGTTACCACTGGTTCAACCAGTTCCATGGTCTGAGTCTAAAAAAATGCCGTTAATTGGCATTTGAATTATCAGAAAGAAACAAGATCCCTGTCCCCAAAAACTGGGAAAAGAGAGGTTGTGCTGGTAGGGTGTTAGAGAGCATTTCATTGTCAATTAAAGCTAAATGATTTTGTCATGTAGATTAATATGTTATCTTAAAACAATGAATTCTATTTTTTTAGGTCAAGATTGGTTTACCAACTTTAAGACACGCCACCATCTCTCCTGCCGTATGCCTGAACAACATCCCTGGGACGGGCTACTTGGCCTGTCACGATAACAAATTTTGCTGGGCGATTAATTGTCTCAAAAATTATTGCAATAAACAATAAAAACGTTTTTAGACCGTTTTAAACTAATGTAATGATAATAATATAATAGTGCAAGTACATTCTCTCAAAGATTATTAAAATTTACTTTCAAAAGAACATTTAACACTACAACTGAAACACAAAATAAACAAAACAACCAAAAACAAAAACAAAATGGACTCTGTCTCCGTTAACAAAAAATGCACTTAAATAAAAAAACTGCCCCTCAAAAAGTAATAATCATTAGTTTTATATAGAGAAGACAGACAAAACTGCCAGTTTTATAAACAATTCAACCTGGAGAGACTCACGACAAAGAGAAGCTGCAATTAAATGGTTTTATTTGACATGAATGACATAAGATATTTGGCGCTCGGACCTCGGTGGAAAACGCGAGTGTCGACAATAGCAATGCGCTTCGAGGAGAAGCTCAGGTTGAGCATTAGAGGCGTCTTCCCCGGGCCGGACACTGGTGGTGGAGGTTGAAGAGGGGAAGGAAGCTTGAGGGAGCTGGGAAACTGGAGG